>NC_056744.1:1523893646-1523928646 GCF_019279795.1 Protopterus annectens
TGGAAAAGTCCTCAAACTACTTCATCCTACAAACATGAACACTTACAGAAACTTGGACACACACTTATACCCACACACACGCACACACACACATTTGCCAAAACTGAGAATTGAACCACTGCTTATCTAGTTATTTGTACTATACTGTTACATAGTTATTGCACATGCCATGGAGCTTATAGGGCTGGGGATATCCAAAGGTAATTCTAAGGGGAATGACATCAGCAGGACTTTTACAGTAGGATACTAGGAAGTGTACTGGGTGGGAATGGTCTAAAACTATTTCACCTACAAACACGCGCACACACACACACACACACACACACACACACACACACACACACACACACACACACATACACACACACACACACACACACACACACACACACACACACACACACACACACACACCACACAGGTGATGTGATATTATAACTCCCACCTCAGTACTATTACATAATGGAGCTCACCTTCTTGCTGGCATGTCCATCTGGTTACGACTGGCATGCCACTGTCCACAGCAGGGCACCACTCTATGCCATTCAGGGTACCCCTGTGTATGACTCACTCTGTGTGTGTGTCTCCCTGTGTCTCCCTCTCTATCACTGTCTGTCTCTCTCTTCCCCACATCTAAGTGTGTGTATGCTTGACATATTGTTATATGTTGGCCATATATATGCCTGTGTATCAGAGAGAACAGATGCAGATATATCACATATGGGCCACCTACAGCTAGCTGAGGGTAATCCCATCTGATGGGTGTGTGTAGAGACAATTAAGGTGTTCATAGCTGTCTGTATGCAAACACATATATGCACAATACAGTTATACATGTGGGTTCCAACATGGGCTGTGATTCTCTAAGTGTAGGATCATGCCCAGTATGACCTTCTATAGTAAGAGTGGGACTCCATTCCTCAGATAATTGTACTCCGGTCCATGGTTTGTATGCTATTGCCGTACCTCTCAAAGTAAACAGGAGGTTGCTAGAGGTACAGTGTTTGTTTTGGCAGACATTTTCTTGTGTATCTGAAGTCTGTCACTGGAATGCATTGTGTCATTGCCTAGTGACAGACATTGTCAGATCATCACAGTGCTTTACCAGACGAATACTAGATGTATGATGCACAAACCAATATAATGAGCCCAACTATAGACATTCTTGCCTAAAGAGGCCAGTTGGGAGGTGTGGCTACTGCCTGTTGACTGATGAAGCTGCGTAAACAGTCCAGCAACTTGGTGATATACTGAATGGGGATCTCCTGCTTGTGTGGTATTCTTCTTATCTGAAAAGTCATATCCTAGTGCCATACCTCTCAACTGTACAGTTTTTGGCAGATTGTCTAGGTGTTATCTAGAAGCGTCATCCAGTCTACATAAACTTGTGTTTTTAAAGCAAGTTACTTGCAAATAATTAAAGACTAATGTTACAAAATAATGACAGACCTTAGTGTTTTAGACTTCATAACCTTCAGACAATTCCTGCTAATGCACAACCCGTTAGTCTACCAACTTTCTCAGCTTGTAAGAGCAATATTTACAACACGTGCCTATCAGTGGGCCTTTGTCCCACATTTATTTATGACCTTGTCCAGATGTCTTGCTGTCAGAGGTTGAGAGGTATGGGTGTGGGTACAGAGTGCATTGTACTGTGTAGAAATGTCCATTAAATGTGTAGTATATTCTACATAGCACTGTGTGACTTCCAGGTATGTCACTGGCAGAGCAGTACAGAGTAATGTGGTGAGCCACTGACAGTTGTGTATAGGTTGATATGTTGCTATGATGTTAGCAGGGTATTGACCCTAAAGCCTTTATAATGCATGCAGATGGGAGTTTATCCCATGTTAAGACATGTCAGCACACAGAGCCCCTATCCAGCAGGGAAACAGGTGGAATCAGGACTATAGTTTGTGTTTCCCATGCACTTATACAGGGAGCACATTACTATGGGTATGCAGGCATTTGGCTTGATGTGGGCAGGGAGTGTATTCCACAAATGTGGGAGTGTGCGGGACAGATATCTGTCACACCAACAAGCCGTACGGATATCACAGACCAAGTTGATGCTGTGCCTATGGGTTGATCTAGTGGGCCTTGACTTCCAGATGTGCAACACTCCCAGCAAGACAGGGTCTGGATTGCTTTGTATGCCAGACAGAGGTCATCTCAGCAGAGTCTGTATAGAACAGGGTAGAGGGACAGTGCTGTTAGCCTATCTGTGTTGGGCAGTGTTTGGGGTTTGGGGTATGGCATTAGTGTTTGCAACACCCTGGTGTGTGGAGTTTGCATGGTCTGTGGTCTGTACGTTTGTGGAGTTCTCATGTATTTTTGCCTCTCAGGTGTCCTTTGGGTTTTTGTTTTGTTGCAGATCTCCACTTACATGGTTGTGGGTTGTTTATTTGCAGGTGATGTTTACTGACTCCATACATTGCATGGCACCTATGTTACTGCACAATTTGTTCTGGTGTGCACATTCTCCATTTGTCTGGGCAGTGGTTCCCTTCCCTTTATGTGTGTCTCTTTGTCCTTCTGTAGTCCAGTCACAGATTTTGCTATTTTTAATTTCTCCAAGTATTTTGGGTTTGTAATACCATGACAGGAATGGACCCCATTCCTAAATGAAAATACAATTAAAGTTCATGAAATTAGTATTGTTTCACTCTTTGATGCTAGCCAAAAGTGCTCTTTGCAGCATCCACAATGTGCCCAGTTATGACTCCTTTTTTAATTTGTTCGGTGTTACATGAATTGGTAACATATCTAAATATGATTGTAAATTCTTTTTTATAAGACCAGTTGCTCCTACTACTATTGAAACTGTCTGGGTATCTTTCTTGCACATAGCTCTCATTTCTGCCTGCAGATCAAGGTATTTTATGACTTTGTGTCTCTCTATACACAAGACACTGTAGTAACTAGGTGTGGCAATTTCAATGATCAATGCTACTTTTGTCTTCTTTTCTTGGACCACTATATCTGGTTTTCTAGCATCTATCTTTTGAACTGTTGGTATTGGGTGATCTCATATGATATAAGCTATCATTTTCTATGATTCTTTGTGGCTCATGTTTCCAGTGTTTTTCAGCCACTTCACTTCCATAATGTTTGCACAATCTCCAGTGTAACAGTTTCAACACATTATCGTGTCTTTCAGTATACAGTCTCTCTGCCATTAGTGCGTCTCAATCAGCAACAAGGTGTGCGACTGTTTCCAATTTGGTTTTACGAAACCTACATATATCTGTTTCTCCCACATGTTTAATAGACTTTGTAAACCAGCATGCACGTAGCCCACTATCTTGGGCTGTCAATATTAACCTTTCATTTCTTGATGTGAATTTGCCTCTCCTTAACCATTCCTGCGTTCGTTCTTGATCAACATGCGGTTCTTCCAGAAGTTTTCTATACTTGCAGCTATATTTATGTTTTTCCACATTTCTTGCCTTCTCATCTGCTCCTTTACCTTATATTCTTTCTGTTGTTTTTTAGCACATTCAGTTGCTGCCTAGTTTTTATCTACCTCTGGTTTGATTTCCATTCCTGATTGACATTGATATGCTTCTGCTAAATTAGGCAGAGATGTCATCTTAGATTTAGTCTCCTCATGTTTCAAAACATTCACTACATTTGGATCCTGTGATGTCAGTAGATATGTGTGGAGTCCCACGATTGCAGATCTATACATGTAATCAGTTTCATGGAGGCCCATCCCACCTTCGGAATGGGGAATATATAATCTTGGTATACACTGATTTTTCTAAATCATTTGGTGAGCATGAAACATCCTTCTTGTTTTAATATCCAATCTATCCAACACTTTTTGGGGCCAGTCAATCACTGCAAAACTATAAGTTAGGACAGGAAGAGCAAATTGATTTATGGCTTTGATCTTGTTCCTAGATGTCAATGCTGTTTTTGGGATTAATTTATGTCTTCTAAAGTATTCCTTACCGAGCTTTATTCCCATTTGTTCATGTTTTATTGCTGATCCTTTATAAATTCCCAAGGATTTATACACTCTCTCTCTTGCTCAAGTTCTTTTATATCCCATTCTTGTCCCAAACTGATGTTTTCCTGGTGCTGCAGTTTTCCTTTTTTAAAGGTTGCTTTTGCACATTTATCAAGACCAAATGGCATTCCAATATCATCTGAAAAAGTTTTGACAAACTGCTGCTGTGCTTTTGATTCCTCATCCGATGAGCTATACAGTTTTAAATCATTGACAAAGAGAAGATAAGTCATTAGACTTTGTTGTTTTCTAGGAGCCAAGTTGTAGCCATGGCCTAAGCTGTTATGTAAACAGCTTAATGGATTAATGACAAGGCAGAATAGCAACGGTGACAGAGTCACCCTGGAATATCCCCCTTTGAATTTTTATACTTGGGATAATAATCTGTCCTTTATCATGGCTTAATTGCAAAGTGGTATGCCACTGTTTCATGGTTACTGTAATGTAGTCAGTGTAGGGTGTCGTATACATTTTTAAGCACTCTTTTATCCATGAATGTGGAATACTATCAAATGCATTTTTGTAGTCAATCCATGCCATACATAGATTCTTCCACTTCTTACAGTTCTCCATTATAACTTTGTTTAACAACAAATGATCATTTTTTTCCATATGACTTTCTTTTATTGCCCTTTTGTTCCACTGTCATAATTGAGTTTTCTTCTAAATGACTATAAACTCTGTCGGCATCAATTCCTGTGTATAGTTTATATGTCATTGGAAGACACGTTACTGGTCTATAATTTTTAGGGTAGCTTGCAGGTTCACTCTTAAGTAAGAGCATTGTTTTTCCTGTTGTTAACCAGTGTGGTGTGTGTTTGGGATGTGCATATAAAAAGTTCTTACTCATGGCTAAATACTCATGCAAAGAAGTTAATACTTTCAGCCAAAAGTTAGGTACTGCATCTGGGCCTGGAGTTTTCCAGTAAGAGGCTTTTCTCAACGTTGTTTTAATCTCTCTGGCTGTTATTTTGTCCCATTTCATATCCTGTCCCTTTAACCTTCTTATTCTTTATTTTACTTCTTCTATCCATTTAGCATCTTTGTTATATTCCACAGGATCCTCATAGATGTCGTTGTGTCTTTTGGCTTTTCCTGGTTAGGGGTCACTACAGCGGATAGATACTTCTCCAAAATATATCTACTTCCTCTTTTTTTGGCGGTCTTTCAATTCCTTTTACCCTATTTCCCAATTCTCTATAAAACTTTTTTTGGGTCATCAATAAATTTCTTATTTTGTGCTTTCCCTTATATTTATCTTCATATCTTCTAAGTCTTTCTGCCTGTTTTGAAAATTTTAGTTCGTTATCTCCAATAGTGCATAGTAGATCCTGGTCTGTTCTAATGCTTTGCACTGATTTTATCACATCTATCTTTCTTAGTATTTTTGTTGATCTGTTCCCTCTTCTCTAATCTTCTAACAATGACACTTCTTGTCTTAACTGCTTTATAGTTTTCTCCAGTCAATATTTCCATGATGGTATTAGCTTTCCCCTCGCTACCCTGTGTTTTTGTTTTAGAACTTTATCAGTTATTAATTTAGCAGCACAGTAATATATTCTGTTTACTTCTGTTATATCACATGGCTCTCTATGGACAGTCCTAATTACTGTGTTTATTTGTTTTATCAAGCTTCTGACTTTTGGGGTTTTATTAACCTTCTGCAGTCTATTTCTCTCATTGATCTTGATATAGCTGTCTTTGTCTATTAAATCAAGCAACTCTTCTCTTAACTCATTTTCTTCGATCTTCTTCTTCTTCTTTCAGTCTTTTCCCAGTTAGGGGTCACCACAGTGGATCACCTGTCCGCTCATGATTGGCAGTGGAGTTTTACAGTGTCGAGTTGCCAGCCCAGCGCCCAACCTTCCACAGAAGGCACACACATGCACACACTCACACCTAGGGCAATTTAGAGTGTCCAATCCACCTACAGCATGTTTTTGGGATGTGGGAGGAAACCGGAGCACCTGGAGGAAACCCATGCGACTAGAGGAAGGACATGCAGACTTCGCACAAAAGGCACCCCAGCCAAGGATCAAACCGGAGAACCTCTTGATGTGAGGTGACAATGCTAACTGCTACATCACCGTGGCTACCCTTAAATAATTTTCTTCCATACTGAGGGCAAATCCCTTGTTTTCCATTTCCTGCAGGCATTCTATAGAATGTTCTATAGCATCTTCCTGTGGCACATTCTCTTCATTTTCATCCTGAGTCATCTGTTTTCTGTCATATGGGAAATCACTGGCCAGTCACTCCTCAACATTGACTGCATCAGAGTTTCCACAGTTTCTGGTTCCTTTCCTTGCTGTCTAGTTCAAATTAATGTTTATACTGGTTTCCTGTGGAAGGCACCAACATATCTTGATATGGCAACTGACCAATTGCTTCCTGTTCCACTGGTTTCTCCTTAATTTGGATATCCATTGCTCTATCCTGTTGTGGTGCTTTCTGTATTTGATTTACTACACTGAATCCTTCTCTTTCCAGCTGTTCCATAACCTCATTTTCTATTTCTTTGACTTCTCCATTATTAATCTCTTTTTCTACTTTTCCTTTGCCCACAGTGGCTGCTGTTATGTATTTGTAGGTAAATGCCATAACATCACACAGAAGGTTGTGAACTTCACACCTCTGAGTGTACCTATTTAGCAGGTTGTCCATCATTGCACCACTACATTTGCTGTGGTCCTCAGATGGTTTGTGTTGCTATATGTTGTTATGAGGCTACATGTTGGTCTAGCTGTCAAACTTTCACAGACTGACATCTGAACAGGCCCATATATGACAGTCAGACAAAGGCACACACATGGGAACAGGTTGTTACTACTGTTCTGCCAAATATAGACAGTTGGGAGACCATTTTGGTATTTGCTTGCTTTCTCTTATGGTATGACATCTGCTTCCCCACTGTCTGCCAGTGATGTTTTGACAAGACCCTTTCTTGTTTTGCAAATAGTTGGCAGGCAAATGCAATATTAGGACAAGGTGAACAGATATACAAGGCATACGTGTGCTCCTTCTGTGACAAGCTGTCATTCCAGGGGTATGAATGTTGGCCAGTGACATGCTGTCAGTGATGACACAGTAAGTTGGCAGTTTTTTTATGACCTGGCAGTACACTGACCTTCAAGTACCTGCTGTCCTACTAGGCACCATACCTCCCGACTATTTGGAGCCAGACATCTGGACAAAGCCATAAGTAATTTGGAGACAAAGGCCTACATATTGGGACCATTGTTGACTATTGGCCTTACAAACCTATAAAGGTGATACAATAACAAGTTTTGCAATAGCATGCATTTTTCTAAAGGGTATGAAGTCTGAAACTACAATCTGTCATTATTTTCTGACTTTAGTCTTTTGTGATTTGCCAATGATTTGCCACAGCCATGATTTCATGATAAAGAGACCATAAATATGATGCAAACCTCTGGACATTCTGCAAAATGTCCGTACAGTTCAGGGATATGCTAGGTGCTGTTAAGATTACTTTCAGCTGTGTACTGTCCATATGTGTGCCCCCTGTCCCTGACCTGTCCAGCTTTCATGCGGTAACAGATACTGATGTCTGGACAGTGTGTACAACTCCTACCATAGCTGTATTTGACATGTAGAATAGTTGGCACTGCAGTTCTTGGAATGTGGACCTTGTCAACTACAGTACTGTACCTAGGCCACTAAGACACAACAGCCAGGAGTAAATGCAGGCCACATACTGACAGTATTGACCACACATATACATAGCCCATTGACCCCTGCATATTGTGGACATGCAATAAGTTATCAAGCTGATTGGGACAGCCCTGGGAATGTGTGCTCTGCTTTTTATACCCTAAATCATTACTGTTACTGCATTTCTATGGGAACACGGGTGTGTGGGGGGGCACACCTGTCAACTGTCCACATTTGCACAGACTGTGTTGATATTCCCTTTACATTTTGGTTCCATTTAGCATAGTATTGTACCTATCTTGGAGACTACAGGCATATCACTAAAGACCACAGGTTAGATTGTAATGGCAGACATTTGGGTTTCAGACTTCTTACCCTTCAGAGCCTTACTGAAACTGCAAGACCTGCTGTGATATCACTGTGTAAATCTGTATGGGCATATTTCATCATTGTCCCCATTTGTGTGCCTTTTCCAGATATTTCATTATGGTTTCTATAGCTGAATTGCTGGGTGAGGCTGAAGGGTGAGTATGAGACCCCCACACTGACATCCATGCATGTGACCTATGACCCCCACCCCCAGTTTGTTAACCTCCCACATATACTGCAGTGAGATATGTCATCTAGGGGACTACCACATTTTCTGGGGAAGCCAATATTGGGCAGACATTTCCTGTTGTCCCACATAGCTGTCAGTTGTCTGCTGCTATCCTGGTAGGCCACCCCATTCTCTTGCATGCATGCAGTGATACCATAGCTATGTTACCACAGCGTATTACTCCATTCATTTATTGTTAAGAAGACTGACTCACCTTGTGCCGGCGTTAGTTGTGAGAATGGTGCTTGAGGGCTGCTCTGTCAAATGCATGCAGTACACAACCTATACATGGTAAGATACAGGTAGTGTGATGTTTGTGGCATCCATTTTACTGTGTGTGCGAGTCAGAGAGAAGTGTCATTCCCTGGGTCCCTACAGTGTCAGTGTGTGTACTATGCGTTGCCTCTTTGACAAGGCCTGGGCATACTGAGCATGCCTCCATCTGCTTACAGGAGCAGGCTCAGGAAGTTCCTCCTCCATGTCCCTCTGTGCCTGTGGGGGCCTTGGCAATGGTGGGGACTGTGTGGCCCTTCCCTGTGATGTTTCTGCTGCAGCTGTTTCCGCAGGATCATATTGTTTAGCATGGCATGTACTATGAACATGTGTGCACATGTGGCTGGAGAGTACTGCAGGGCTCCAACAGATATGTCGAGGCAGCGGAATCATGACTTGAGCATCCCAAACTCATGTTCTATAATGCTTCTGGTTTGTGAGTGTGCCTCATTATGGCATTCTTCAGTTTGTGTGTGTTTGTGTGTGTTTGTGTGTGTGTGTGTGTGTGTGTGTGTGTGTGTGTGTATGTGTGTGTGTGTGTGTGTGTGTGTGTGTGTGTGTGTGTGTGTGTGTGTGTGTGTGTGTATGTGCATTTCTGATGGGTGTCATCATCCATGGTTCCAGTGCAGCCCTCACCGACTGTCCCCACAACTGCCACAGGCACAAGGTAAGTCAGTCTTCTAAATAAATGTATGGAGTATTATGCTCTGGTAGCATATCTATGGTACTGCTGCATGCATGCAAGGGAATGGGGTGGCCTAATGGGGTAGCAGCAGACAACTGATAGCTATGTGGGACACCATGAAATGTCTGCCCAATACTGGCTTCCCCACACTATGCAGTATTATCCAAGGTGACAATCTCACTGCAGCATCTGTGGGGGGACAACTAAGGGGGAGGTCATGGGTCACATGCATGGATGTCAATGTGGGGATCCCATACTCACCCCTCAGATTCACCCAGGAAGTCAACCATATAAAACCATAAAGGAATGTCTGGCAAAGGCCCACAAATGGCGACAATGATGGAATACCCCCTACAGACTTACACAGTAATATCATAGCAGGCCTTGCAGTTGGAGTAAGGCTTTGAAGTGTAAGAAGTCCGAAACTCAATTGTATGCCATTACAGTCTAACCTGTGGTGTCCAGTGATATGCCTTTATTCTCCAAGACAGGGCACAATACTATGCTAAATGAAACCAACATGTAAAGCCAATATCAGCACAGTCTGTGCAAATGTGTACTGTTGACAGGTGAGCCCCCCCACATCCACATTCCCATAGAAATGCAGTAACATGTACATTTATAGAGTAATAGCAGCACAGCACACATTGCAAGGGCTGCCCCAATCAGCACGATAGCTTGTTGCATATTCACAATATGCAGGGGTCAATGAGCTATGCATATGTGTGGGAAATACTTGTCAGGATGTGGCCAACAACTTCTCATGGCTGTTGTGTTCTACTGGCCTAGGTACATTACTGTGGTCGACAGGGCCATGTTCCACAAAATGCAGTGCCAACTATTTTGCATGTGAGCTGCACATATGGTGGGAGTTGTACACACTGTCCAGATGTCAATATCCATTACTGCCGGGAAGCTGGACAGGTCATGTATAGGGGGCCACACATATGAACAGTACACAGGTTGGAATAACCTACATAGTTGCCTAACATACCTCACAACTGTACAGACCTTTTGCAGAATGAACACAGGTTTGCATCATATCTGTGGTGTCTTTATTCTGAAACAGGTGTTATCTGGCAAATCCTTGGCAAAGCACGGATGTCTAAAGTCAGAAAATATTGATGGATTGTAGTGTCTCAGACTTCATAACCTATAGAAAAATGCATGCTAATGCCAAATCTGGTATTGTATCATCCTTCCAGGTTTGTAAGGCCAATAGTTATAATGGTCGATATATTTAGGCCTTTGTCACCAAATTACCCTTAGCTTTGTCCAGATGTCTGGCTCATATACCTAAAGAGGTATGGTGCCTAGTAGCACAGCAGTGTGTTCTGTCACATACCATTGTCACCCCAGGGGAGTCCACTGCCTGGCAGCCTGGGAATATATGAATGGCATAATGCACTGCCTTGCTACAGATGGCCTACAGTATTCTCACATGGCATACCGGCCTAAGGCAAAGGCCCATGCCTCACCCATAGTGCATTTGTAGGGAATGTCATGGGGTCCATACTACCAACATGACACAGTCAACAAAATGCCAATGTAGAAACCACAAAAACAAGGTGGAAACATATGGCAGAAAACACAAGAATCAAATAAAATAAAAAGCTAGTTTATTGTGCAAAATGTAAACGCTTTTGCAGTTATACCATGCCGCTTCATCAGAATACCTCTCAACCAACCTCATAGAATAAAAAATGTGAACAAAGCCATAAATAATGGTGGGATAAAGGCCCAACTATAGGGAAACATTTGAAATATTGCTCTCATAATATTAGACAGTTGATAGAATAACAGAGGGGGTGTGTAGTAGCATGGATGTCATGAAGGGTATGAAGTCTGAAACTCTAAATTTCTGTCAGTATTCCCTGACTGCAACCCTGAGTGATTTGCGACAAATGTGCTAGAAAACCACAATGTTAAGAGAAACTGACCAGATATATGAGGCATGCATCTTGATAATCTGTGAGAATCAGTACAGTGGACAGGTATGGCCACACCAGGATATATGATCTTTCAGGTAAGAAGAAGACTGCACAACCAGGAGATCCCCAACCAGTATATCACCAAGGTGCTGACCATTTATACAGCTTCATCAGTCAATCGTCTGTAGCCACACCTCCCAACTGGCCGGATTGTGCAAGGAAGTTTAGCCTTTACCTCAGAATATGTCTGTGCAGCATCCATTTTGCATGCCTCTGGTAAATAACTGTAATGATCTGAGTATATCTGTCAGTAGGTAATTGCACACAATACAGTACAGAGTCAAACATTACATATGTCAGCAAATGTCTGATAAAACAAACCCTGTCACTCAAGAAACTCATACATTGGTAAGAGCAATAGTTACAGTACCCCCTCCCCCATGTTTGGCCCGTTGTTTCCCCATATTGGCAGCCTATCTGCAGATATCTTGAACAAACAAATTGCAAGGTATGGCTGTAGTACACAACACCCTGGACTGGAGTACAACTATCCCTGGAATGGATTCCCACACTTACTATAGCAGGTTGTACTGAGCAGGCTCCTACACTTAGATAAGTGAAACCCATGTCTGAAACCACACTGGACTATATATCTCTGTATTGCGCAAATGTCTGCATACACACAGCTATGTAAACCGGTCTCCACACACACACAGGATTATCCACAGCCATCTGTAGGTGGTGCAGATGTGGTATATCTGCATATGTTATGTGTGATATACACACACACATATATATGTGCAACATATTACAATATGTCAAGCATACACACACAGACATGGGGAAGAGAGGGACAGATAGAGACAGAGTGAGACACATAGGGAGGCACACATAAAGAGAGTGAGCCATACACAGGGATATCCTGAATGGCATAGAGTGATGTCCTGCTGCAGACAGTTGCATACCAGTTGTAACCACTGGCATGTGCCAGCATGAAAATGAGATTCAATGTCTGATGGTACTGAGGTGGGGGCTGGAATATCACATCACCTACATTTGTGTGTATGTGTGTCTGTAGGTCTAAGTATTATGATGCCTTGCCCACCCAGTACACTTTCCATTGCCCTACTTTGCAACATCTGCTAAGGTCATTCACCTTAGAAGTACCTTTGGACTGGTTTCAGTCCTGTAAGCTCTATAGTGCATGAGATAACTGCATAACATTATCATATAAATAGCTAGATAACTGTGTGTGTGTGTGTTTTTAGTTTAAAGATGTTGAGCCCATTCACCTGTAGTACACTTCCCATTCCCTACTTTAGCAGTCCTGCTGATGTCATTCACTTTAGAAGGACCTTTGGGCAGCTCTCAGCCCTATAAGCTATGTGGCATGTGCAATAACTGCATAACAATACAGTCCAAATGACTAGTTAGATAGGGATTCTAATCTCAGTCCTGGCAAATGTAAAAGTGCATGTGTTTGTGTGTTAAAGATTTTGAGGCCATTCACACTCAGTACACTTCCCATTGCCCTACTTTAGTAGTCCTGCTGATGTCAGTCACTTTAGATGCACCTTTGGGCAGCCTTCAGCTCTCTAAGTGCTGTGGTGCATGTGATAACTGTGTAACACTATAGTACAGATAATTAGTTAGGTGGCAGTTCTAATCTCAGTCCAGGCAAATGTAAACATGCATGTGTGTTTGTAGGTTAAACATTTTGAGCCCATGCACATGCAGTACACTTCCCATTGCCCCAATTTAGCAGTCCTGCTGATGTCAGTCACTTTAGAAGTACCTTTGAGCAGCTCTCACCCTTATAAGCTCTGTGGTATGTGTGATAACTGCATAACACTATAGTACAAATAACTAGTTAGGTAGAGGTTCTAAATTCAGTCTTGGCAAATGTAAAACTGTGTGCGCTTGTAGGTTACAGATTTTGAGTCCATTCACATGCAGTACACTTCACATTGCCTTACTTTAGCAGGCCTGCTGATGTCAGTCACTTTAGAAGTACCTTTGGGCAGCTCTCAGTCCTAAAACCTCTGTGGTGCATGCAATAATTCTGTAATACTATAGTGCAAATCAGTAGTTAGGTAGGTGTTCTAATCACAGTCCTTGCAAATATTTATATGTGTAGGTAAAAGTATTTTTTGGCCTCTTCCACCCAGAATATCATGTATTGCCATACTTTACAAGGGCTGGTGATGTTCCTCACCTTAGAAGTGCTTTGGGACACTCCTTACTCTGTAAGCTCCATAGCACATGTGATAAATGCATAACACTATAGTAGTAGTAACTAGAGAGGTAGGGGTTCTAATCTCAGTCTTGGCAAATTCGTGTGTGAGAGCAGTATCCTCTGTGTGAGTAGGGGTGTGTTTGGGTGAGAACCATATCCAGCGGGAGGTGGTTTTGTAATTTTTTGCTGTCACTCACCCAGTACATATCCCAAAGTCCACTTTAGAAGGCACACAGCTGTTGTCCACTGTAGACATAGCTGTATTCACTCTGCAGGCCTATAAACTTTGTGCCATGTGCAATAACTATGCAACAGTATTGAATGAATAACAAGATAGGTGGCCCTTCTAATCCTTGGATACCATTCCCCACTCAGGAATCTTTGACAAACGCACTCAGCTAGGCATCAACCACTACATCACTAGGTGGCTTGCAAACTGGCTCACAGATAGAACCCATGGTGTGGAAGCAGTGGGCCCCATGTCAGACTGTTGACTATTCATGAGTGGAATCCCACAGGGTGCCATCCTGGGTCCCCTCGTGTTCAAGATCTACACCTCTGAAGTCCAGCAGAACACGAAGCACTCTGGCTGATAATGTTCGCAGATGACTGCAAGGTGATGTTGACATCCTGCACAAAGGCCTCACTGAGATGTATGACTGGTGTCAGAACCCCGGATTTTAGCTCACTGCTAGAAAATGTGCCACCATCCCCTTTGGGAACAACATGATTCCCATGAATTAGCACATTGATGGTGGTCAACTGAATGTTGAAGTCATTATAAGAGAACTGGGAACACAGGTTGATAGTGAGCTCTCTGTTGACCACCACAGTGCCAGTGTATTCAGAAAGTTATTTTATGTGTCACATCTCATTACTAAAGGTGTTGCATCCAGGAAGTAAGAGGTCATTGCCTCCCTCTACTCTCTCCTCATTAGGCCAATCAATGAGTACAATGGCTCATTTGGCATGTACCTCACTAGACACCTGCAACAACTGGACAGGCTGCAAAAGTACCTCACATATAGGGTGCTAGTCCTTAAACACTTGCCCTATATGGACAGACTCCAATAACTCCAACCATTCTCTGCTTCATATTGGCTACTTAGAGGCGATCTTTGCCTGACTTACAAAACCATGTCTGACTCAGCTCTGTCAGGAATGCTACATCTAAAGAACCTAATCTGTCCACACCACATGCCCAAAGACCTCAACCCCATTTCCACAATCAACAGAATATACTGGAGGGACAGGTTCATAACCCAGAGACTGCCCATGCTATGGAATAGGCTTCAGATACATGTCAAGAAAAGAACCTCAAGAGAAATCTGGATGAGTGAATGGGGATAGAAATCCCATCCCAGGGAGTACTCCAGTGGCTATACTCGTTAGACACACTAGAGACTATCATCAGGTGGCATGATGCCAGGGTATTCCCATGGGCTAGGCTTGTAAAGGCTCCATAGCCATTTGCCCAGTACACACCTATGAACCTATGGATCTTAGTACTGGCAAGTGTGTGTGTGTGTGTGTGTGTGTGTGTGTGTGTGTGTGTGTACATTAGTGTGTATAAAAGTGTTTGTGAGTGTGTACGCATGTGGGTGGAAGTAGTTTGAGGCCCTTCTCACCCAGTACACCTACCGTTGCCATACCTTACAAGGGCTGGTGATGTTATACACTATATAGGTACCTTGGGACACTCTTCATCCTGTAAGCTCTGTGGTGCATGCGGTGACTGCATAACACTATAGTACCAATGCCTACATAGGTAGGGGTTCTAATCTGAGCCCTGGCAAGTGTGTGTTTCTAAGTGTATATGTTTGCAGGATACAGCATTTTGAGGCCTCACCCTCCAAGTACACTGCCCATTGCCATACTTTACAAGGAGGGCTGATGATGTTCACCTTAGAACTCTGGGACTCTCTTTACACTATAAGCTCCATGGCACATGTGCTAAATGTGTGACACTATATTACCAATAGCTAGATAGTTAGGGGTTCTAATTTCAGTCCTGGCAAATGTGTGTGTGTGTGTGTGTGTGTGTGTGTGTGTGTGTGTGTGTGTGTGTGTGTGTGTGTGTGTCTGTGTGTGCATGAACTGTATCCTGTGTTTGAGTGCTAACTATATCCATTGGGGTGATGGGTTTTACATTTTTAGGCCATGGTACCCCCAGTCCACGACCCAAGGTCCACTTTACAAGGCCCACTGTTGTCATAAACCATAGATGTATCTGCTGACATTCTTCAGCCCAATAAGCCCACTGCCGCATGCAGGAACTATGTAATAGTATGGACTGACTAACAAGATAGGCAGGGCTGCTAATCTCAGTCCTGGCAAATGTGTGTATGAGTGTATTTGTGTGTGTAAGAGTGTATAACTGTAGGGTTGAGCATTGTGGGTCCATTCTCATCCAGTACATCACCCATTGCCATACCTTACAGGACCTGGTGATGTTGTTCACCTTGGAATTACCTTGGGACTCTCTTTACCCTGTAAGCTTCGTGGTGCATGTGATAAATGCATAGCACTGTATTAGTAATAACTAGATAGGTAGGGGTTCTAATCTCAGCCCTGGCAAGTGTGTGTGTGTGTGTGTGTGTGTGTGTGTGTGTGTGTGTGTGTGTGTGTGTGTGTGTGTGCGTGTGTGTGTGTGTGTGTGTGTGTGTGTGTGTGTGTGTGTGTGTGTGTGTGTGTTTGTGTGTGTGTGTATGTGTGTAAGAACAGGATCCTGTGTGTGTGTTTGAATGAGAACTATATCCATTGTGTAGCTGTAGTTTACAATTTTAGGCCATGATACTCCCAGTACATGTCCCAAGGTCCACTTTACAAAGGCCACTGTTCACATCCACTGTAGAGGTCCATGTGGACACTCTTCAACCCTATAAGCCCCATGCCACATGCAACAGTTATGTAACAGTATGGAATCAATTGCATGATAGGCAGGGCTACTAATGTTAGTACTAGCAATTGTGTGTGCATTGGTGTGTATAGCAGTTTTTGTGAGTGTGCAGACTTGTAGGTGACAGTCTAATGAGTCCTTCCACACCCAGTACACACCCCATTGCCACACCATGATGTTATTCACTTTACAGGTACCTTGGAACAGTCATCACACTATTAGTTCTGTGCCACCTGCAATAACTGCATAACACTGTGGTACCACTAACAAGATGGGTAGAGGTTCCAAAACCAACACTGGCAACTGTGATCCTGTGTGTGTGTGTGTGTGTGTGTGTGTGTGTGTGTGTGTGTGTGTGTGTGTGTGTGTGTGTGTGTGTGTGTGTGTGTGTGTGTGTGTGTTTGTGTGTGTGTCTGTGTGTGGGAAAAGTATTCTCTGTATGGTTGGTCAACACAATATCCCCTGGAGGTGTGGGTTTTTCCAATATGAGATGTGTTCAACCCACTACACTTACCATTGTCCACTTCACAAGGGCTACTGACGTCATAGACTTACCTGTATGCACCCCTCAGCCCGATAATCTCTGTAGCACATGCAATAACTGTTACACAGACCTGGTAAATGTGTACATATACAGCTGTACCTCAGCTCTGACATGATTGATGTGTTACTACTCTGCCATACCCCTAGTTACCAATTTCTGCAGGGCCACCTCCTGCTGACACACAGACACCTAGAACACAAACAGAATACAGCATGTGAGACTACATTCAGTCAGTGTTACTAACACTGATAATTCATCATGGCTGAAAAGGTATACACACTCAGAAGTGTACCCATTACAAATGCAAGCTGACAGCACCTAACACAGAATTACAAAGCTAAACTGTACTTAATTCACCCTGTGCATCATAACCATATTAGCATGTCCCTGCATTGGTAGTATGGATGACATGGATGTGACGCAGGTATCATCATACGCACAGGGTGTTGTGTGGGTTTGCCAGAGGCCAAGGCTGGGCCATACAGTTGACATCATGTGTGTGCATTTGGAAGGATGTTCTATGAATGGGCCATGCAAAGGTGGTGTGTGTGTGTGTCTGGAGGTGACCTGGCTGTGATTGTGATGTGTGTGTGTATGTATGCAAACAGTCATGCCATGTGGCTGCCCTACACAGGAGTATGTTGTACAGCTGTGGACCGTACATGGCAGGGTGTACAGTTCACTGTCTCTGGTCATGGACATGGGATCTGGTCCTGCCAGGGGTCTCACTAGCACCACCAGACCCAAGGCCAGATACAGTACTACTCCTCATGGTGACTGCTGTTTGCTGGATCCATGTCCCTGATGGGACTGGCCAGGACCAACTGCCTGTGGCCTGCTCCATGGTGGTGTGGACAGCAGCTGCCCTTCAGTACTGTTGGTGGAACTACCACTATAGGATTGCAAAGGTGCACGGCCACGTAGACTCTCAGCTGATGTTGGTGCTGACCTATGTCTACATGGCTGATGCCTATCTCCCACCACATGCTGCAGCACAGACATTCCACGGTCGTGGATTTCTAAGGTCTCACCTCACCATTTATTCATGACCTCAGTATTTTGACGTTTGGCCTCAACAAGGTCATGTATGTCATTATATATGCCAGGAAGAGTTGCATCCATGACCCTGAGTATTTGTCTGGTGTTGCATTCACTATGCACCTGTGCATCCATGACAGCTTGAAACATGCGTCTGGTGACATCTGCTGTGGCATGTGTGACAGCAGCTCGATGTGCAACAGTCCTCCTTTGAGCACCCCTGTTCATCGGCCTGTGTGGGACCTCACCTGCCCCCTGGCTATGGCTTGTGTCTACACTCACACTTGCCATAGTCACCACACTAACCTCTTCCACACCACCACTTGCCAACTGTCCATTATCTGTGGCTGTTGAGGACGGGATATGTGTGGGCATTGTGACTGTGTGTGGGGACATTGTGGATGGCTGTGGGATGCCAACTGATGGCACAGATTCAGCCCTTGACAACCCCACCTGTGCCTATGACCACCATCATTGTCAGAGTCTGCAGAGACACTGACATCAGATTCTGAGTGGGAGGGATCACGACCACCATGTCCACCTGTGAGCAGAAAACAACATATGTAAATTAATACCTGCACTATAATGTTTGCTGGTACACACACAAACACACACATACACAGAGGTGAGGTGGCACAAAGGCATTACACAAACCTCACAATAGGCAACTGGTGACTTTCACAACACAATCAGACCAGAACATACACACTGTGGACAGACCCTCGACAGCATGTAGTGCAGCCCTTTACACTTAATGTTATTACTTATATACACCTCTGGGATATGTGAGTAGTGTTAGTAGGTGATGGTCCTTCACCTAGCACACACTGCACCCATGTACACATTATTGCTGTTCACCTGTATAGCACAGTGGCAACTCCTACAGAACATACCTCTCAGCTGTACAGAGTGTTGCTAAATGTCTACATGTGTAGTTCATATTTATGGTCTGTTACTCATAAACCCTGTATTTGTCTGACACATTACAGGGATGATCTGAGGATTGGCATCACTAATTAATGACATAATTTTATGTTTCACACTTCAAAACCTGCAGTACATGTATGTGAAAACAAAACCCGTTACTCTAACAACCTTCTAAGCTTAAACTGGATATAATAAGTGTACACACCCCTGTTAACATGCCAGGCTTTTCTGACATATAACATGACACCACAGAAATCATGTCATAACATTTCCAACCTCTAATGTGACCTATAACCTGTGCAATCCAGTTGAAGAACAAACATATCAAATAGAAAGTGAAATATGTACAATAGGCAGGTTGCATGAGTGTGCACACCCTTAAGCTAATACTTTGTTAAAACACCTTTTGATTTCACAACAGCAGTCAGACCAGTCTATCAGCATGGCACATCTTGACTTAGCAATATTGGCACACTCTCCCTTGCAGAAGCCCTCTGTCAGATTGCAAGGGCATCTGTTGTGCACAGCCCTTTTCAGGGCACTGAACAGATTTTCTATTGGATATAGGTGTGGACTCTGGCTGGGTCATTCCAAAATGCTGATTGTCTTCTGATGAAGCCATCCTTGTTTTGATTTGGATGTATGGTCTGGGTCGTTGTGTGGGAAGGTATAATCCCTCTTCATTTACAGCTTTCTAGCAGATATTTGGAGAAGTTGGGCCAAAACCGACTGGTATTTGGAACTGTTCATAATCCCCTCTACTTTGGCTAAAGGCCCATTTCCAGCATATGAACAGCAACCCCAAATCAGGACACTGTCATCACCATGCGTCACTGTGGGCATGGTGTTCTTTTGGTGATGCACAGTGTTGTTATTGTGCCTAACAAACCCTATGGAATTGTGGCCAAACAGTGCAACCTTGGTCTTATTACACCATAACACATTTCCCACACCCTTTTGGTAGACCTCATGTATTGTTTTTGAGAATGTAGTTAGACCTGGATGTTGTTCTGTGTGAGGAAAGGCGTCCGTCTTCTGACCCTACCCTATAGGCCATACATGTGGAGAATACAGGAGATTGTTGTCACATGTACTACACAACCAGTACCTGCCAGATATTCCTGTAACTCATTTAGTGTTGATTTAGGTCTTTTGGCAGCCTCCCTGACCAGTTTGGGTCTTGTTTTTCAACACATTTGAAGGGATCTCCACTTCTTTGCCATGTCACTTATGCCCCGTTTTATCACCACCTTTTGCTGACTGTCATCACTGTGTTCTATGGCATATGCAATGCTGTGGAAATGTTTTTGTACCCTTCTCTGGGCTGATGCCTTTCAATAATGACATCCATTTGATGCTTTGTAAGCTCTATGTGAACCATGGCTGTTGCTGTAGCAGGCAACTGGGTAACTTTCAGGAAAATCCTAGTAGAACAGCTGATCATTATTTGCTGTTAATCAAAGAGTCTCTGTAACTGATGGCAGGTGTGTACCCAAGAAGATGTAATCCTGTAATAATATCAAAAGCTGCTGCAACACAGTATTAGCTTCAGCCCGTGCACACTTATGTATCTAGCTTATTGTATGTTTTTTATTTGTCATAATTGTTCCCCTAACAGATTTGTTTGTTTTACAATTGAATTGTACAGGTTATAGGTCACATTAAAGGTTGGAGGAGTTTGGAAATGATTTATAGTGGTCTCATTTTTGTATATGACGCATATCTGGAATTTTAACAGGGGTGTGTACACCTTTTATATGCACTGTATAAAGACTAATTTTTAAAATATGTCCCTAGTTTTGGGCCTTTGTCCCTCCATTTTGTCAGTCTTTGTCCAGAGTTCCTGCAATGACAGGTTGTGAGGTATGCTACAGATATGTTACATCTCCTGCAAATAGGCCCCTGTGATGACCACTGTGATGCAATCCATTTAACCCCACCACAAGTGAACATGCAGATATCACAATATGGTTGAGAGTAACAGTTGTGTGCATGGTAAAATGCATGACCTTAACATGCCTGGGGTACTGGTGAGCCACTACAGGACAATCCTATACTTATCAGCTTCAGGCTGCTGTCCCACATCCAAACCTGATGTACCTATGTTGTTGTGGGGGAGAGGTATTGTCAGCAGACTCACATTTGGTATTGGTACAAGATGAATGCTACTTTCCTGCACATGTACAGTACAAGCTCTGATAGTACACAATTTGCTGTCCTTCACCATAGATGTGCACTTGTGTGCATTACTAAACCCCACCCACAAATGCAGTTTGACCTCACATATGCATCTAGGTACTCTACAGAAGCCAGTATGACTGCTACATGATTCAACTGATGTGCTCTGTGGCCTTACCTGGATGCTCCTTGCCTGTTGCCTGGGTGCCACCCACCTCCATGACTTGTGCTTCTTGTGTTGGCTCATGTGTGGAGGCTACCCCAAGGTTTGCAAAGAGCTCTTCTGTTGCCATAAGTAGGGGTCTGTGTGGCATGACTCCCACCTGTAGCGTTACAGTCCCTGGCCATGGCAGTAGCACTTTGTCAGGCATAATGTATCAGGTCAGTTGCACAACGCCTGAACTGATCATATGTGCGGCCCTGGTGGCCAATGTTGTTCACACCTGTGAACCAGCTTGTCCCACAGAGCAGTCTGCTCCTGCAGATCCTGTTGCCTATGGCCAAACATCACCCTATGGAGCTGGACGATAAGATTAATAATAGTCTAATTTCCAGCTGCAGAGTACTGGGGCTGACATACGTGTGGCATGTCACCTGGATGACATAAACAGGGAAAACATTACAGGACCTCATACATTGGTCAACATTCTTTACAGAACCTAAACATCACCATTGTTTCTCATTAGCCACCATGTACAACCACACCATGCCACTGTCATCTATCAGCACAGTGTGAGCTTGCATTGCACTCCTGGTCCTGATGTGTCATGTTACCCCCAATGACAGCCAGTACATTGCATAATCCAATATTAATTTTTCACCATTGTGCAGAGGGATGACAGTGGCCATCTTCCTTGCAGATGAGATGTCAATGGTGCTCACGCTTTGCTTAATTACATTGTGTAATGGAGCTGAGTTCATGTAGGATGCAGACAGGGATGTTATCAGGTCCCATGGAGACTTATTTTCTTGCCTTTGAGTAGGCATTATGTACCTGCTTCCTGATGATGAGGGGAGGGGTGTCCATATCCACCTATACTGATGGTGGGACAGGGGGATAATGTTTTCCCTTAACATGTCTGCAGCAGGATGGCTATACCTATGCTGTGTGTATATGTGGTGTGATTGACCACCAGTACAGGGTGGATTGGGTTGTTGCCTCTGAGATTGAAGACATATGTGAAGACGGCCTTGTGATGAGCCTTGGTGGATGTGTCGAATTTGTATTCATAGTTAGCCTTACAGTGAGACATCTGTGACTTTATATATTTGTTCAGACAAAGGTTGACCTGGTTCCAAGCTGGTGCCTGCTCCTACTTGTCCTTGTACAGCCAATATAGTGACTGATTATGTGGATTGTGTATTGCTGTTGTCCAACAAAGGGGATTACTCCACCTTGGTGGAGGCAGGTTTTACAAGTCAGGTATTGCGGAGGCCATAGAACTATGTAGGTGCTTATATAGCTGTTTGTAGTAGGCATGGACACATGGTCATAACACAGTTCGACACCTCTCCAATTTCAAGCAGATAATCATGCTTATTCTAGTACCCATGTCTGTGTCAGGGCACTGCAACAACCAGTAGCTGTGAAAATCTGTGTCTGTTGGATGCACTGAAACTATAAGATTAAAAAAAAAAACAAGTAATCTACACGGTATTCCCGAAGTCTCAAAGCAACCCACTAAACAAGTGTAGACGATCCAAAAACAAAACAGTGTAAGAAACGTCTCTGTGTGGAAGATTTTCTGTTCATATATCTGTAGTTAATCACTGTATATTAATCAGATCAGACAAAAGTAGTAAAAGTAGTGAACTTAAACTTGTCTTAAAGTAAAAAATAAATAAATAAATAATAAAAAATATATAATTGTACAGAATTATTAAGTATTCAAAAGTAATCCGAGCAAGGCAGGCAGTCTGTTTCTAGTCAAAAATCCTTTATCAAGTACAAAATCCTTTATTAAGTACACAGACAAGCGATCCAAGTAAAACAAAACTATAATAATAGTTTCCTCACAAGCTTACTAAATACATACATATATATATATATATATATATATATATATATATACATACTTTATATCCGCCAAGGGAGTGGTTTATTGTGCTGTAGAACAAAGTGTTATTGGTACACATGCTAAATTCATATCCCTCCCCCCATCAGTGTGACATTCGAGCTGGTCCTGCCCTACTTTGTAGCTCTCATAATAATATGACCCTTATGTACTTTAAATAAAATTTATAATGGCGGATAACAGATTTTATGAGTTATTTACCATGCATGACATAAAAAGAGCAAATGATTTATGGATCGCTAATCTCACCACATTAAGGGAAGAAAAACTTATTACTCAAAATCTTTATAATTATTTATGGAGCCCATGCCCTTTGGAATACCAAAGCCACACAAGAACAGAGAAGACCCACCTTATAGACCGGTGGTAGCAAGTGGAGGATCTCTTACTGAAGCCACAGCCATTTACTTTGATTACTTGCTGAAACCTTTAGCATAAAATAAGAAGTCATATATAAAAGATTCAATGGAGTTTTTGAGGAAAATAAAAAAACATTACAGTGGAAGCTGACAGTATTTTATTAACTATTGTTGTGGAATCCTTGTACACAGTGCTCCATCACAATTATTGTATAACAGCAGCTATGGAGTCTTTTAAGAAACATAATCAAGGTACACAGGCACAACTGCAAAAGTTAAACAAGCTCATTAACTTGTACTGGACTTCAATTTCTTTACTTTCAATGGCAAACACTACAAACAAAACACTGGTATAGCAATGTGGGGCTGCCATGGCTCCCAGCATAGCTAACATAGCCCTGGAAAAGTGGGAGGAGGACTTTGTTTTAAACAACACAGACTATATGCAGCATATCACATGCTATTTACATTTTATTATGACAGCTTTATTGTGTGGGAAGGTTTCCATCATCATACATTTTTTCTTATTATTTTTTCTTTTTCTGGTTCACTTTTTTCCACTTTATTCAAAATGATATATAATATACAATTATATATATTTTTATAGGCAGTTTTTAGGGTTCTTGTACACAAACCTGAAGAAGTCTAGAAGGACAAAAGCTATCTTTGTTAACAATAGGTTATAAAAATAGAATGATTTTTACAATTGATTTTTTACATGCAAAGTGTATGGGCCAGATGTCTAAGAGTAGAGTAAGACTCCATGCAGCCGTCATGTCTGACGAGCGATCCAGGAACAGCCTGTAGTGGTGTGTAAGAGAGCTTCTAAAATGGCTTTTACATGGACAGGGCTGGGACATGCAAATCACCTCAATTGCAGGCAAAAGGCATGCAAATGAGGTAGATTTGCGATTCAGGAAACCTGAACCTGTTCGAGTAAGAGCGGTGTTATTTGCAGAAATGTACTCAGTTGACAACTGAGTACTGTTCTGCAAATAGCAAAACAGAGCCGTGACAGCTCCAAATAAAGGTTGCATCCAGTGCAGGAAGCATGCCAATGGCCAATTATATGGCCATTGAAAATGTTGCCTGATGCAAAATTAAAATAAAAATATATATTTTTTTGCCGATTTCCGATGTTTAAGCGTAGCGCAGCGCCGCGCAAATGGGCTGCACTCTAAAAACCAGAATACTACAAATTAAAACCCACAAATGTGGATATAATTGAAAGTGGTAATGCACAATGCAAGGGAATGGCAGGCTGAAGACAACATGGCCACCGAGTAGAGGTTGCTAATGGGGGAAGTTCTGTCTAAGACATGTAACCAAGCATTAGTAGGCAAGCCTATGTAAATGAGTGTTAGGATAGTGAATCGCTAGTTTACATAGCAAATGAGCACAGTCAGTGGAGTGTAGGAGTAGGATATGGGGAGTAACAGAGTAGAAAATAGGTGACATCATGGGGGGGTATGTGTGAAAGAAGAGCTCATTGAAGCAGAGTGGCATGTGTCCGCTGTCATTTGCACATCATGGAAAGAGGTGTGTCAACAGGTAAGCTAGGGAAAGCCAAGAAATGGAAGGTGTATACCATGGATAACACCAAAGTTTCTTGCTGAGCATGCATGCACGTGTGTACGCGCCTGTAAACCTGAGTAAGACAGAGTGCGCGTGTGTAAGCGTGAGTGCGTGCGTTTAAGCTGGAGTAAGTATGTATAAGGCTGTTTAAAGAGTTGTAAGCTTGTTTGCACTGGTGTGCATGTGTTTTAACCCAAATAAGCAAGTTTTAGTCTGTGTAAGCATGTGTGCGTGCGTGTGAGCTGCTGTGCGCATGTTTGCGCTTGTGTGCGCGGTGCTCCCCCCCTGAGGAAACAGAAAGGAAAAAGGAAGCACAACAAATAGTAGGAAGCTACCAGGGAGTACTAGCAGAGCTAGCAGGTGAAAACAATCAGAATCAGGCAATTACACAGGCAGTACACTAGCCCAGCCCAGCCTAGCACTTAAAACTCTGCAAACAGTCCATTATGTTTCTCACAACAGACACTGCAGTAAGCTAATAGAAGTGAAAACTGAAAAAGTTTTACTGAGACAAAGAAATGTTAGGGGCTGCCATTGCTGTTATAAGGCGACATATGCAACATGCTGAGGGTGGTGACAATGGAAATGCTGCTGGATAACCCACAGTGAGGAGATGAAGAAGAGTGTACAGGCCCAGGGTAACCTACCAGGGGCTACATGAGCTGGAGATAGTGGAGCGCTATAGAGTGGACAGAGTCCTCCAGCAGCAAATTGTTGAGCTGTGCAGGCCACGCCTCACACACAGAACCAACAGAGGGGAACCCATCCCAGTGGAAACCAAGGTATGCATTGACCTAAGAATATTAGCAACAGGTACCTTCCAGAGACCAACTGATGATATGATGGGGATATCACAGGCATCAGCATCCAGGATACTACACCAATTCCTGGATGCCATGTCAGCACATGTCGGTGATCATGTATATTTCCCCAATTTCTGTGAGGTATTGGCCAGCAATATGCGTCTCTTCCAGCAAATAGCAGAATACCCTGAGGTAGTGGGTGTAATGGACTGCATGCACAAATGCATCAAAGCACCAGCCGGTGAGCGGGGTAGGGTCTACTTCAACTGCAAGGGCTTCCCCTCCATCAACTGCCAGATCGTGCGTGATGCCCAGGTCATAATATTGAATGTGTGTGCAGGCTGCCCTGGATGCTACCATGATTCCCATATCTGGCATCTGATGCAGCTGTACCAGACATTTGCCAACAGGGACATCCCACATGGTCACCTAATGGGGGATGCGGGCTATGCACTGGAGCCGAGGCTGATGACACCCATCAGAAATGCACACACACCTGAACAGGAATGCCATAATGAGGCACACACACAAACATATAGTGTAATAGAGCGTGTGTTTGGGCTGCACAAGTCACGGTTATGGTGCCTGGACACATCTGGTGGAGCCTTGCAGTACTCACCAACTACATGTACCCAAATTATCATGGTATGTGCTATGCTACATAATATTATCCTGCGAAAACAGCTGCAGCAGGACCAACATAGGCCTGGGCCAAACAGCCCCCCATCATTGCCAAGGCCATCACAGGGCAGAGCGTGACTCAGAGGAGGAACAACCTGAGCTTGCCCAGTAGGCAGAAGGAGGCATGCCCGGTATGCTTTGGCCTTGGCAAAGAGGCAACGCATAGCACATACACTGGCTCAGTAGGAACTTTGGAAATTATACCCCTCTCTGACTCACACATAAAGTAAAAGGGATGCCTAAGTTGACACTACCTGCTTCCAGACATGTGCAGGGAGTGTAGTATGTGCATCCGACATAGGCAGCCCTGCAGCACCACCTAAGGCATGAATGCCATGTGTTAAGCAATATAAAGCAGTGCTAAACAGCAATTACCACCATGTAGTATATGCAAACAAAATTGCACACACCAACTAGCACAACTGTGGTCAATGTTCAGTAATATTGGGCAATGTCCAGCAATGTTGGTGAATATTGAGCAATGTTGGACAAGTCTGGTCTAAGTAAGGCATAGCTGAACAAA
The DNA here is from genome assembly GCF_019279795.1 of Protopterus annectens. Lineage (NCBI taxonomy): Eukaryota > Metazoa > Chordata > Ceratodontiformes > Protopteridae > Protopterus > Protopterus annectens. The sequence continues at coordinate 1,523,920,662 of NC_056744.1, forward strand.
AGCCAGCATGCTCATATTTGCTTAACAGGCCCTTAAGCAGTCTGGTGTGCTCAGCATGAAAATATAAAGCAGTGATAGGCCTCGAACGCAGGATATTGTGCACTATAGTCAAAGTACTGAACCACTAAGCCATGACTGCATTGCAGTGGTCCACCTCTATGATGGAATGCTGATAAGTCTATGCAAAGTATTCCATGGAAACCCTGCAGGCACAGCATAATCCTTGTTGAGTTATGACACAAAGGTGAGTCCTGCAGTGAGAATAGAACCTGACTTCCAACACACACAGTATAAATGTTAATATTGGTCATGTTCGCACACATCAGCAAATGTAGTGGACCTCATATAGCAACATACTGAAGGTTCACATTGGGCATGCTCACACACTTGAATAAATGAGACAAACATCAGGCAACAAAACATGTAATGTCAGAAATGGGCATGCTCACACACTTAGGCTATGTCTGAGTACAGCAGTGGGCCACACATATCTGGCAGTTGCATGTGTTAACCCAGGAACCTGTCACTATACAGCAATCCACCCTGTGCACACAGTTATATGACAACAGACACATCTATAATATAGTGGAACCCTGTCGTAATCAAATATGTTCTGCAGATACTGAAGTTCTTCATGGAAACTGGTAAAGCAAAGATGATAAAGACCTGCAAACAGTATCAGCAATAAACATTGTGCATCATGAACATAAGCATAGGCTCAGAGGTTGATACTAGGCTATCTGCCCTAGAGCATGTACAAGCCTAGCCAGAGTGTGTTTGGCATTCGCAACCCTGTCAGATTGCTACACTGTGTGTGTGAATAGTAGGTCACACAAGATAGCCCATGTACATTTATGCTAGTGTGCCTCTGTCTAGCAGGGACACAGGATATCCCAGGGGTAAATATACAATCACCCATACAGTCGTCAAGATGTCTCCAGTAGATGGTCAATGGGTGTCTCTACCTATGTGAAACTGGGATTACATTCTGTAGTGAGTGGAGCCTCTGGGATAAGAATCCGTCCCTCCACAATGTCCTATTAACATCTGTGCTGAGGTATACGTCCCTGCAGTGTGTAGCCCTAAGGGAGTTGGATATTCTGAGGTGGAGCATGTCCAGTAATACTGGTTTGGGTATAGCTGTAAACAACAGGCACACATCATATCTGAGTAGGTGGTAAGCGACTGAGTAGAGCTGGAGTTACTGCATCTGAACTATGCAGGTCATCTGTGTGAGTCCCTAGATCTGCTTTGTGAGGACCGTCCATGGCCAGTACAGTTGCTGCAGGTGTCAGGTAAGGTACATCCAAATGTGGCATTGTAACCAAGCATAGATGTGATGAGTACAGGGGCACAATGACCTCACTCGATCTAGATGTGAAACCATATGGGATAAGGTGGCACACATAGAAGGTGTGTCCAACCACTTTGGCAACATGAATGTTAAAGGCGACAGTACGAACAAGTGATGTCCCCAAACCCCCCCAAACCCCTAACAACTCCTACCGTATGTAATGGAGTACTACCTATGTGGTAATGTGTGGGCATGTTGTTACTCCCAAAGGGGATGACTATGCAACTAATGGCATTTAGCTGTAGGCCATGGCTCAGGCACCAGTCATCCATCTCTGTGAGACCCTGATTGAGTATGCATGTGGCAGCTGGAGAGTTGATCATGGCACCCAGTTTGCAGTCAAGTGCAAACATGTTCAGCCATATTCCCCCTGTGATAGCCTGTACGTAAGACAAATATATACTGAACAAGAGAGATCCCAGGACCAAGCTGTGTGGGATGCCATGTGTAACTGGTGTATACTCAGACATGGCACCTGCAATCCTGACCATGTGGGTGCTATCGCTGATCTAGGTATCAATCCGTTGTGTGAGATATGTGTCCAAATTGACGCTGTTGAGCCTATGCATAATGGCCCAGTGGGTTATTGTGTTGAATGGTTTTGCAAGGTTCAGGTAGGCTGTGTGGATAGCCATCCCTATGTCAATGGACCTGTTAGCCATTTAAAGAATACCTACAGGTTCAAGAGGCAAGATCTGCCCACAACAATGCTGAAATGAGTAGGACACAGTGTCTGTAGGTTCCCGATGTCTATGTGTAGGAATCCTATGACAATATGCTCCATAGCTTTGCAGAACAGGCTACATAGGCTTATAGGGCAATATTGTCTGTGGTCCATTGTGGCACCAACTCTGTGGAGCAGGACCACTGTTGCAGTACGCCATTCCTTGGGTACATATCCAGTGGTAACTCCAATATTGAACAGTGATGTAATGTGAGGGTTGCGTTTGTCATGATGCTCGTGTATGATGCAGGCTGGGACACCATCTGGTCACATTGATACTATGATGTACACAGTGGGGAGGGCAGCACTCACCTGTTACTGTGTGATGTCAGGGAGGTTATACTCTGTTGGGATGGATAGTTGCTCCTTAGGGGGGATGGGTGGGAGACGTTTGCACTGAACCTGTTTGCCAGGATGTAGGCAATGCCAGTGGGTTCAGGGTAGGTTTAGTCAGTATGCAGTAACTCACAGCATATCAGTGAGTGTCCACCCATGTTCCTGACATAACTGAAGAAGGCCATGTGATAGTCCTACATGTCAGGTGCAATTGTCTGTTAGAAGCGGCCCTTAGAAAAGTCCATGAGTGATTGTAGCTGGCTACTAGTACAGATCACAGATGCCTTCCCAGTCTGGGATTGTGCTCTATCATGTAGTAGCATCCTCCTGACGTTGTACAGCTTATTAATGGCTGGGGTCTACCAGACAGGTCCCCTGCCATTGTAGTAGTTGGTCTTGTTGTTATTTGGGATAGCACAATCCATGCAGTCCACTAGGTGTCCATAGAATGTGTATGTAAAGGATGCAGCAGTGTGAGCCGTATATGCCCATGGCCTCAATGATAGAATATCACTTAAACCATTTTTAGCAGCACGACCATATAAACACTAAAGTGTTTTAAATAACAATAGAACTATATATATTCTTTATTGATAAATTTGGCACTATATCATAATATATAGGGTTATGTTTAGATTTACTAATTTATATTGATATACTTTTTTCAAGATATGATTTTAAGATTTTATTTTTAAGAGGCAGTGACCCATAAAAGTGTATGTGTACCTTTGAATCTGAAATGTATATTTTAATTGGATGTTCAATTGTGTGTTAATTGATTGAGTCACGGGTATAAAACACCTGGTATGAGATTATGTTAAACATTGAAGTCTGATGAAACGTTTTTTAAACGTGAAAGCGCTCACTGATTTTTGGATCCTGTACTTGGCTTTAAATGATATTAAAACTCTCGACGTGAAGACTGGAGTGTTATTTTAATAACTACGTTACTTTGGCTGTGGAGAACCTCCTTTTGTGTGTTTTTTCTATTGACTTTTTTCGTATAGGGGACTTTACTCAGCATCGCTTGGTTTGTTCTCTGCTTGCTAATCTGTACTGCACACATCACACATGCACTGTCCACTCGCTAACACATGCTGGCAACACATCACACATCAGCCAAGTGGCACATGGGTGTATAATACATACTCAGACCTAACAGTGGTGTAAACAATGCTACATTTACAATCAGAGCTTTGATGCATAATGTCTGCTCAGATATACCTACAAGGATGTAGTTAGACTTCCTTGTTGACAACTAGCTATTATTGCTACACTGCTATAGTATCACCCTGTGCATCAGCAACATGTTAGCCTGTCCCTCCATTGATAATGCAGATGACAGGAGGTGGCACAGGTATCATCATATGCACAGGGCATTTTGTTGTTTGCCAGAGCATGACATTGACCCATCCAATCGACATGTCTGTGTGTGTGTGTGTGTGTGTGTGTGTGTGTGTGTGTGTGTGTGTGTGTGTGTGTGTGTGTGTGTGTGTGTGGGACAACAGTACAGTATGAGCCAATGTTGATGTAATGTGTGTGTGTATGTGTGAACCCTAGTTGTTTGTTTAATGTGTGTATGTCTGCATGCACACAGCTCCACCATGTGGCTGCCATATACGGTGATTTGTGGGACAGACACAGACTGTACCTGCTTGGCTGTAGAGATCACTGTCTTTGGCCATGGACACAATACCTGTGCCTGGCAGGGGTGCTACGGACAGTATCGGGTACCAACTCTGACTGGGTACTGTCATCAGAGGCAGAGGTATGATGACTGGACCCATGTCCCTACTGGGACTGGCCAGAGCCACGTGCACGTGGTTTACTGGGACGGACAATGGACAGGCCAGCCCCTGCATTGCTGGGGCTGGTACTGCCACTATGGGAGCGGCTGTGAGCTGTGGGCCATCCGTGACCACTGCCAGCTGTTGCTGTTGCTGTTGCTGGCATGCATCCACATCAACGTCTCAACCATCCCGCATGGTCCTGGCTTGAGGAAGACATGTTGTGGAGGGCATCTATTGTCTCTCCCCATCATCTATCAATGACCTCGGTGTATGTCCGGATGGCACTGGCAAGGTCACGGATGCTGTCATTGATAGCGGTGTTATGTGCCCTCTGCACCCTAAGCCCCTGCCTGGTGTACCGTTCCGTACGTGCCTGAGCCTGCATTACAGCCTGGAACATAGTGGTCATCGTAAGACCTGTGAGGGCACGCCTGCCAGGGGCAATACATCCAGTGGTGCTCCCCTGAGAACCCCTGGACCTCCACCTATGTGGTACCATTCCAGGTCTATGGCTATGGCTGCTGTGAGGGGATGCACGTGCCATGGGTACCACACTCTCCTGGTCAATGCCAACTGTATGCTGTCCCTCCCCTATGACCATTGGTGGTGAGGGATGTAATGGCAGTATGAGTGTGCGCATAGATGGGGTTGAACGCTGTGTACTGTCAATTGGTGGACCAACAACAGACCCTGTCAAATCTCCCTGTGCCAAAATACATGTTTCATCATCACCACTATCTGTGATAGTGGCTTCAGGTTGCCTGCTGCTTTCACCAAGCCCTACCTCAGCACCTGTGAGAGGAAGACAGGAAACAAACGTTACAGTCTGCACATGCACACATGCACACATGCACACATGAACACAGGCACACAGGCACACAGGCACACAGACACACAGGCACACATGCACACATGAACACATGAACACATGCACACATGAACACATGCACACATGTACACATGAACAAATGCACACAGACACACAGGCACATATGCACACAGGCACACAGGAACACATGCACACTCCTCACTACAGCAGATACACACACACACACAACAGACTTCCAAATCATACTCAATACTGGTTGAAGGTGGGTGACAATATCACAAGGCAAACAGTCACGCACACTTGTCAGCATGCAGAATAAGTGTTGATCAAGTCCATGCAGTGTGAGTGTAGATAGCCATAGTTGATGACAGTGTACATGGCTGTGGTGCATGTGTGTACATGTTCAGTGATTGCCTACACCCTGGAACACAATGTGTACAAGGACACAACATTTCTCTGCAAGTATTATAAGCTCTGCAATGTCCTGTGCACCATCACACACAGGTATACATACCATGGTTGCGTGTGTTATCTGTGTGTCACATGGATTTCCATGTCTGATTTCAGTGTCTGTGTCTGTAGCAGATAATTGTGGACACAGGTGTAGCACATGCATGCTATGTACACACACGGGATGGATGGTGCATGTATACATGATGGGATACCAATCCTGGACATGTCCATTGTAACAGTATGGGGTGTAGTACCATTAGCCATCATCATCATGCATCATGTGGTCATTCAAGGCCACTAAAGTGTGCTAGACCACTGCCTAGCATGCTGTACCTGAACCGCAGTGCCGTGGCTAAGTTCACAATTACACAGCCATGTTGCACAAGGGTGTGTGCGGTGTCCAATAGGGAGCATTGCCTAACATGACTGTGTTATGTGTTGAGGAGTGTTGCACAGCCCCAAGCTAGGCCCCTACTCCTCAGGTATGGTATGTGTGGTGAGTGGATGACATGTGGGATACTGAAGTGTGACCTGACAGCGGGTGTCCGGTTACACTATGTGTAGCATGTTGAGGTGTTATGACAAATGTGTTATGTTGTGTACATGTGTGTCAACTATGCCTATCCAATGTTCAGTACAACGTTGCCACATTTGTGTCTGATGCTCTGTGCATTGCATGTGATTGAGGCAGCTACTGACATTATTGAGATGTTTCACGTCTCACAACAAACATGCACAGCATGCATTATGCGTAGATGTGTTATGTGTACATGGCCTACACCTTGCCTATGACATGCACAGTTCAATACCAAGTTTAAAGTGTTAACACACTCACCAGCATGTAATGTCAGCCCTGCTGTCACACCGGAGGGACCTGCAAGAATATGACACAGTTTGTCAGTGGCCACACCTGTGACATTGCTACTGTGAGTGTGCTAAACTACAGCAGAACAACAGACATAGGTGTACAGATACTATTCAAATTATCAGTATTGCACACAATAGGCAGCACAACTGCTAAACACAGTACACATCTCACACATGCATAATCTAACAATATAGGTAACAGTAGTCTACAGCTAGGGCATGTTACCTGCACGCTCCATGTCACTATGCTGGGTGGCTCTGGCCTCCATGACGACACATGTGTGATGTTGTTGTTGCTGTAGGCCAGGAGCCACCACACTTAGCAGCAGTTCCTCCACTGTGGTGAGGGGGGATGTATGGCCACCTCACCACCTGTGGCAAGCTGTTGCATGTGGATATCAGATGCATGCCTCTGGACATGTCTAATTAAATCACTGCAGTGATGGCGTACCTGCTCATATGTCCGGTTATGCATGCCTATGTCATTTACCCGACGAACAAGTTCTTGCCACAGTGCAGTACGCTCCTGCTGGTGCTGGCTGTCCCTTGAAAACAGCAGGGCATAGTGCTGAACCAGGCTGTGGTGGATTTCCTGTTCCTCTGCAGCTATGTAGCAGGGGTTCCTGTGATGAGCCATAAGCCTGGAAGACAAGTAAACGATATGTGTGAGCAAGTCATGTGGCACACTTAACATTATACAGTACAGATATCAGTTAACTGCCATATATCGCATCTGTTCATTTGTCAGAGGATACACACATTCAATACCACATATCAGTGCTCAGCCCACAACTGGCTGACAGTGCCTGCCACACTCCATATGACATACCAGTATGCACCAGTACTCGGCTCACTCTTTGGGATCCAATGCACAGCCTTGCCAGGGGGTACATATCAAGCTAATGCATGCAGATATATGTCATCCATTGCAATGAATGTGAAGTACAGTTACAGTATAACCAGTAACCCACTCTAGTCGTTGATGCCATACCATTACCTAACATGTGCACAGTTGTTAATATAGCTGGCATACTGCTGTAACAGAGTATACATGTTGCTAGGTACACACGCAAACCCTGCATCACACATGTGATTGCAGACATGGAACAGGCATCATTACACACACATCAGACATTCATACAACACACAAATGTATGCTAACACAGATGAGCATTTGCTATGTACCTTACAGTACTGTGTGCCCCTACTTACAGATACCTATGCCTGAGGAATGTAATATGTGCAGACTACAGGAAACACACAAGACAGTGTTATCAGGGAATGTGAACATACACCATACTGTGCTGTTTAGGCCTACAGATTCAGGTGGTACAACAGTTCTAATGTCGGATGGATTCACCAGCAGTACCACTTACTGAGCATAAATGTATTGCTTCAGCCTATGATGGGACACCACAGTCATACACAAGGAACTACGTCACAACATATACCATCCTACTATGTCTGCATCCCAATAACTGACACATCTTTCTCTGGCCTCACACTTAGGACACAAACGACCATGACGGAAACAACCTCACACCTAGCTATCACACCATCACAGACCTTGCACATATTCACTGTCACACTCATTCCGCCTCACATAGCACACTGTGTACATGTCTGTGTGCA
>NC_056744.1:1523933646-1524093646 GCF_019279795.1 Protopterus annectens
AGGGCCTTGTCAGAGTGACTAAGGCACTTTTAAGCAGTTGTAAGTGGGTTGGCGTGAGTTTGCATGACGCTTAGCAATGCTTAGCTAAGCGCACACAATCTCACACTCGCGCACCCCTGCTAACTACTGCTTAAAAGTGCTTACTCCCACTACCCTCCACACTAATTTCTTTTAAAGAAAAGAAAATGGGGAGATAGGAAAGTGGTGAAAAAAGGGGGCACAGAGAGGGACAGACAGTAGGAAAACAAGCTCGGGATGTGCAGGAAGGGTGTAGGGAAGGCCTATAGCTGCCCATTTCTTTAACAGCAACAGCTGTGCATATGTTGAAAATTTGGAGTGAGTTTTGAGACCTTCCACCCCTGAGAGAGGGGTGAGGACAACATAGTTTGTTGCACTGCCAATTAGAATTATCGGTCTACATGTCATATGGACATGTGTGCAAAATGGGAAGCTATGTATGGGGTGTAATTTTTTTCGGGTACAGATTGCCCTTTTTTTTTCAGGTAATAGTGGTAAGTGAGGTAGGGGAAGTAGGTATATTTGGGGAGGTAGGTTGGGGAGGTAAACAGACAAGACAAACAAGACACATACAGGGGTGGAATTTGACACATGGGGTGGGTGAACACAATTGACGGGGAAGGTTGTTTGGAAATCGCAAGCCCATGAGCCCACAGATGGTAACAGTGGAACTGAGATCCCCACCAATAGGCAGTCACCACTGCACCTCCACAGCCCCGGGGTTGGCTGTGCTGGGGGCTGAGTAGGACGGGCAGGCTCACCCATGAGAAGCGCCACTCTTGCCTCAAGCTGGCGTAGGGGATCAGTGACTGAACATTGGATCTCCCTACGCACCACAACCCGGACCCTTCGAAGGGTGACGGGTGGGCCTTCTCTGCCCATGCTTGCACGGGGGGATGAGCCCCATCCTCTGCAGCGCTTCCACCCAAAGGTGGCACAGGACCAATGGAGGAGGGGAGTCCGGGCTGGGCACCAGAGCCACTGGTGCCAGGTGCACTCACCAGCTAAGGAGGGAAAGGTGAGTCTGCTGGGACTGGCCTTCCCATACGTTCTATGATTAGGTGTGTTTCATTACAACATAAACAACAGCATTCCAGATTAGTTGTAACAGCATGCAGTAATATTCCCATTAACCCAACACACCACAGTTCCAACAGTTGAACAGCAAACATAACACATGCATATATTGAACAACAGTGGTTATTCCAAACCCATGCAGGGATGATTGGTAGCAACAAGCCACCATGAACGTGATGTTTGAACAGGGCACATGCATCAACATGAGTGCAAATATTTATAGAACAATTGGACATATATCCCAACAAATATTTAAGATTACACATACCCATTGAGGTTTGGAATTGCATGGTTTATGTACAAACAGTAGGGTGTAGATAAAAAACCTCTGCTAACATCTTATAAACAGTTTTACTCTACACTACATTCCTAGTGACTGCAGGTGTATATTCCCTACATGTATTATTACACTTGCCACCATGCATTAGGTTGTGTAGTGGGTTTGGCTAGATCAATCTATACTTGACCTATATCTTGCATACTAACTGTCCAGGATGCAGATGTTACTGCTACATATTTACAAAAAAACAATGTGTCTAATCCAGGAACAATAAAGGCTCTCCTCCATATCCTGGAACACAAATACTTCCTTGGTACAGTCAATAATTCAAAAGAACGATTAAAAACCAGAATTTATTTATAAACAAAAAAAAGCATCTACATAAATCAAACAAACAGATTAAGCGCTTTCATCTCCTGCTCGGAGACTTCATCAGAATCTGTTTTAACAATGTAACCTCCATTTAAATACCAATACAATGCATTAAATAATTATTTAATTAGTTTCTTATTGGCTGGCCATTTAATTACTGCAGGTCTTAACCTTTAATGGTGCAGTGTACAAGGTACTTGTAATTACAAACATTTCAAAAGCATTTTAATCAAAAATAGAACCCATTATATATGTTAAACAAAGTAAATGAATGTTTGTAGAACAAAAACAGCGTTGTGTGGGAATATACCTTATTTTGAGTCTTCTTTGAAATAAAATTATTAATAAAAAAAAAAATATATATATATATATATATATATATATATATATATATGTGTGTGTGTGTGTGTGTGTGTGTGTGTGTGTGTGTGTGTGTGTGTGTGTGTACAACTATAAACCATAATGTTAAAAGAGCAACTGGCACACAAGATTTAATAAAATATCTTATATTTATATATAAGAATTAATAAATACAAAAATAAAAATGGGATAAATAAGTAAAATACATATTACTAACCAACTATAAAAATGTGTTAAAATAAAGTGTTAAAATATGTTGTTTCTCATCTTAAACATGTTAAAAAACTGTTTAAAAACCAGCATGTATTATAATCATATAGACTTATTGCTTTATTATTGATAATATTGTTGCCACGTGGAATACGTATTATATTAATATTAATATAGGATATGTGTATGTTAACTCAAGGGGATACTTAAATTATACACCTACTGCTGTCGTTTTGGGTCTTCTGCAAGAATCTTGAGGGCTGGGCTAATGGAAATGTGGTCATTTAAACCATAAATCCCACATGCATCTAACCTTAACTGCCAAATCATCTCTCTAAATTCCAATTTAGTTTCCCAGTCCCCGCCTCTTTCGTGCAATCCTACTTTTTCCAATATCCAAAATTTAAAATCAGCTTCACTACATATCCGGGTGTGTCTAAATAGTCCATTATTATCATTCTTTTTAGTAATGTCTCGTATGTGCTCATATATATGTGTCCTTAGATTACGTTCTGTTTTGCCAATATAATATTTCCAACACTTCTTACAGTAACATAAATATACAACCCCTTTAGTATAACAATTATAATACTTGTTTCCTATCAAAGACACATTTATGCTAGGAATGTCTAAATCTTTTATTTTTGCTATGAAAGGGTATTGTGCACATCTGCCACATTTGAATGTGCCATGTTTGGCACTTGCTCCTCCAGTTAGTTTAGTTGTATTTTTCCTTTTCTCAAAAATATTTTTCAAATTCTTATTTCTTCTAAAACTATATCTAAGTGGCTGTTGGAACACATCCACTCTTGTGGGCATTTTGTTAAACAACTCTCAGGTGTCATTTATACATTTCCTTATCCAACTTATACCTTTGTAGTGTGTCAAAATCAAATAGGGCAGCCGATTAACCGTGTCATTGTTACAATTTTTCTTTTTGTCAACACCAGTGGTTCCATTGTTGGCAAGTAAAGGTTTATAAACTGTACTCCATTTATCATATACACATTTTTTAATGGGTTGGATCACATTATCCGGGTACCCCCTTTCATTAAACATTTTTTGGAGTATCTCCATTTCTTTAATTAAATCCCCTCTGTCTGAAGTCATCCTAGCTGCCCTAATCATTTGCCCTTTTATTATATTCTTTTTGGAATGATAGGGGTGATCACTCTGGAAGTGTAAATAGGAGTTTGAATAACAGTCTTTTCTATAAACATTAGATTTATATTTATTATTGATATGATCTTTTGTAAGCTTCACATCAAGGTAATGTATTTCCTCTAAACCAATTTTGGATGTAATTTTTAAAAATTCTGTACTATTATTAATATAATCCATAAATTTATTAATCTTCTCTTCTGGTCCATCCCATAGAATAAAGATGTCGTCCAAAAATCTATAATACCCTGTAATATATTGGTAAAATATAGAGTGAAAAATATATTGTTCTTCCCAGTATAACATAAAAATATTTGCGTAAATGGGTGCGCAGGCTGACCCCATAGCCACACTATCTAGTTGATGGTATAAATCCCCTTGAAAATAAATATAGTTGTATTTCAATACTAATTCCATGTTTTCTAAAACTAATTTGAATTCATCCAATGTTAAAATTTGCATGTCTGCTACCATTCTTTCAAACCAGTTTAACCCTACATTGTGTGGAATTACTGAAAATAAATCTTTAACATCCACAGTGATTAAAATTGTATTGTCTCTATAGATATTAGAACCTATTTTACTAAGAAAATCCCAAGAGTCTATTAAAATGTGGGGATACGTTTTATAAAATTCCTTCAGTTTTGAATCAATATAAATTGCCAAAGGTTGTGTTTTCCTACCCTGTGAGGACACAATCGGTCTTAGTATTATGTATTTTACTTATTTATCCCATTTTTTATTTATGTATTTATTAATTCTTATATATAAATATAAGATATTTTATTAAATCTTGTGTGTCAATCGGTCTTTTAACATTATGGTTTATAGTTATACTTATATATATTCTTATTAATAATTTTATTTCAAAGAAGACTCAAAATAAGGTATATTCCCACACAACTCTGTTTTTGTTCTACAAACATTCATTTACTTTGTTTAACATATGTAATGGGTTCTATTTTTGATTAAAATGCTTTTGAAATGTTTGCAATTACAAGTACCTTGTACACTGCACCATTAAAGGTTAAGACCTGCAGTAATTAAATGGCCAGCCAATAAGAAACTAATTAAATAATTATTTAATGCATTGTATTGGTATTTAAATGGAGGTTACATTGTTAAAACAGATTCTGATGAAGTCTCCGAGCAGGAGATGAAAGCGCTTAATCTGTTCGTTTGATTTATGTGGATGCTTATTTTTGTTTATAAATAAATTTTGGTTTTTAATCGTTCTTTTGGATTATTGCCTGCACCAAGGAAGTATTTGTGTTCCAGGATACGGAGGAGAGCCTTTATTATTGCTGGATTAGATGCATTGTTTTTTTGTGGTTACGTTTCTATTTTGGATTACTGCTACATATTTCATGGTTGCATTTATATTTCTTTAGCTACATATCTGGATGTTTTCACGTGACATTTTCACTTTAAATTGTACAGAACCCTGCATTTATTGAAGCACACTTACATTTCTGGGGAACATATTACTCATGTGCCAGATTTAGTTATGCATGCCAGCCAGTAACTGACTGTTGAGGACTGTATATTTACTTCACAGCTACTAGCACTTCCATCACCCACTTTAGATGGGACTGCAGAACTCTGGGTTGCCAGCACTTTCTAACACATTACTATTTGTATAATGCAAGGGTACAACAACATTTCATACTAAGTGAAACAGACACACTCTGGGTTTTAGACCTTTATTAATGACATTACACACTTTTCCACAGGCTCACTCCTTTGTTTTAACAGCATATATGGCAGACATGTTCACGACATAATATACCTTTATTAATAGGTTAGCACACTCTTTTTCAGGCTCACTCACATATTCTTTTATATGACAGTGCCTGCAGAGATATTATTCCAGACATTTGTTACCTTTCTTAATGGGTTACTACACTATTTTTCTGCCTTTCTAACATTTTTATCTGACAGTAAAGGCAGAGGACTTATTCAGTCCATTTTATGGCTGTATTATTGGACTACAACACTTTCTTTCATGCTCTCTCCCATATTTTTTATAACAATACATGCAGAATAATCACTAACCTGCCTGGCAGTGCAGCCTTAGCAGCCTATCAGCATAGGCTTGCTGATTCGTAACACAGTCACCTGCAGCTGTAAAGTAAATGAAGTGATATTGAGACATTCCTATCCATTATACATACTCCATTTGAAATTCTTACATACTGCATTCCATGGCTACATACTCAGTACTGGGGCATCCCGCATCCCATGGGCCTCCTGTATCCACTGGTTCAGGTGGTCCTCCTTTCATCTCTTCAGGTCCGCATGGTGGTGACGGACCCACTCACCAGTCCGAGGAACACCTGTGGCACTGGTGAGGTCACGAGCTAACTGGTTCCAAGCCTCTGCCTTGTACTCCATCCCTTGGAACTGGCTCTGAAGGAGTCTTGCCTTGTGACAGTGGACTAGGAGCCAAACCATCTATTTGGACTCCTCAATGCCCCATCTCTGTGCTCGGAAGCGCACTCCCTCTCCAACACCAGACATTCTGACCGCAGATGTGAGCTACAATCAGTTATGGCATGTATTCCCACCTGTGGGGCATAAATATGCTGTATTTTCCGCACTTTTTTGTGATTGGCCATTTTTGTAAAATTCTAGGCTGACTGCAGACCTGCTTAGTAATGATTAAACTACCATTCCTAAGTTTATGAATGTTAATAGTGGCTGTTTCCCCTATGTTGTCATAGCTTAGTGGTTCTGTGCTTTGATTATGATGCAAAAGGTCCTGGTTCAAACCTTGTCATTCTTTTATTTTAATACTGTCTAGACAGGCTAGGGGGTGTGCCTGCATTTAAGCAACTTAGCTCTACGTTGCTCCCGTGTGCCCTACGGTGCCCCGGTTGGAGCGGCGCGCACGTCTGCGCAAACACATTGCACTGGGTAAAGTGCTTTTAAATGTTGGGCAACTCTATTGCACTGGGTAAAGCACTATTAAACTATGGGCAACTCTGTTTAGCTGGGTAAACTGCTATTAAACTATGGGCACCTCTGTTTAACTAGATAAAGTGCTATTAAACTATGGGCACCTGTGTTTAGCTATGTAAAACGTTGCTTGATGGCAGGCTATTATATATCTTTGTCTTTTCAAAATATATATTTTGTTTGCTGGTATATTGGCCATGTCACTGCTTTTAATAAAATTTTAATCATATTTGTCTGGTATTATTTCAAATACTGATTTAAAACATAAATAAGAAGGGGAGTGGTGGGACTTGAACCGTGAATGCCTTCTCTTTGTGCATATGCTCTACCATTATGCTATTGCTATTTGGATTAATTTGCATAAGTAGTTCTTATATGCTCTTCAATGTCACAATTGCTAACTGTGGTTAAGCAATGGGCACACCCGCGCAAACAAGCGCAAATACGGGCAGCTAAATTGTGGATTTAAAAAAAAATAATAATATTTTACATTTTATAACTCTGATCAGTGTCAGGGAGTGTTGTGTTGAGTGCAAGTACATTTGAGCGGACTCGCTCTTGTCTGTTGACATTATGCTTTTTAAAACCTTGCAGCGGTGTGGACTTTTAGACTGCTCTGCAGTCGGACACGCCCCCTGCTTGCCTACTCAGTCCGTGTAAGAGTTACGGATGAGTCAGCGTGCCCTCATGAATATTCATGGCACACTGACATCATACTGTTCAACTGCAGCCTCCGAGTAAGACATATTAAGTCTTACACGGAAATTTCGTGAATCCGGCCTTATATCTATATTTTTATATATAGTTTTTGATTGCCAAATGGACTAAGGTTGATATATTTCCATACACATAATATATTGTCTTGGATAAAATCACAGACTTAATACTCTAAACTATTACTCTATTTTTGTTTTACTTGGATCGCTTGTCTTTGTACTTAATAAAGGATTTTTGACTGGAAACAGACTGTCTACCTTGCTTGGATTACTTTCAAACACTTAGTAATTCTGTACAATTATATATTTTTTATTTTTTATTCATTTATTTATTTTTTGCTTAAGATGAGTTTAAGTTCGCTACTTCTACTACTTTTGTCTGATCTGATTAATATACAGTGATTAACTAGAGATATAGGGACTGAAAATCTTCCACGTAGAGACATTTCTTACACTGAAACTATAAGATTACACACATGTACAACATGTATAGCTTCTTTACCTGATGTTTTGCATCTCATGTCTGTTGTTCTGAGGCTTCCAGTTATGCCTACTCATACATACATGTGCACAGGTAATACCTGATATACATTTCTGTTCTATGTCAGTATGGTAGACTGTATTTACACTCTTTCTGCTCAGTCATAACTCTCAACCTGTTAGAGCAGGACATCTGGAGGACAGCACAGATAAATGGGGGGCAATGGGCCAACGTTATTGACACTTTGTTAATATTGCTGTAACCCACTTAAGTCAGTTGATAGCACAGTAGGGTTTGCATACACAGAAAACCTCTGGAGGATCTGATACTCATATGTATGCTATTATGTCCTAATGCCAGTCTTCACAGATGTGCCAATGATTTGTGGGACATAACCTAACTCTTATGAGTGAATGACTACAAATGTGAGGCACACATATGGTCAGTATGTATAACACTGGACAGTTGAATGGTATGACCTCAGTGTATCACATGCAGTTCAATACACAAATCTGTGACAGTAGTTTACTATGCACTTACCCTGTATTTGTCTCTCAGATTTGTGAGATAAATGTGTTTATCATAGCTGTATTTGGAAGTAACATATGGATATCTATAACATGCCAGTAGCTGGCCTAGAGTGTCACAGTCAGTATTGTTCAACAGACACTCCAGTAGTAGTCATATGTGAGCCATCCTTTCCTGGGGTGACTCAGGGCATGATCTGTGATCTTTGTCACTGCAGATAGACCTAAATACTATGGCTATATGTGCTGATCAGCAATATATCAGTACAGCAAGTCTTGTTCAGATATATTTGTTAAACTTCCTATTTCCCATTATTACATACCCCCTACTGCATTCCATTACATGCTTACTTGTTTGACATACCTTTTTTTTCAAGTATAGCTTCCGAGTCTGTTTATTTTATTCACAGTCTGTCTCTCTCTCTCTCTCTCTCTCTCTCTCTCTCTCTCTCTCTCTCTCTCTCAGATGTAAGGTAGATATCAGTTTTGCATAGGCAGCAGCTTGCTTTTTGTAGGTCATGCTCATGAACAGCTGATGGCCGATGAATCAATTGGTGTCCTCTACCTGCTAATTGCATGCAGAACAGGTGTGTTGTTATTCCTATAGCCAATGACATGGCAACGCACTCCCATAATTGAGTAATTCATGTGGGCATTGCCCCTTTTCCTTGCCTGTGAGGAGGACTTAATAGAAGTGTGTGAATAACAGCATCATGGAGGGTAGTTGGAAATACCTCTTACAACTAAAACTGTGGTGGCAGCCCAACAAAACTAGGGAGAAAGGGACAGAATGTAAGTATTGCTGTTATACATTTGGATTCAGGCTAGTTTAACAGGGTTTGTGTGGACATGGATATTCTGCTTGGGTCTCAGTCTGACAGTGTTATGTGGTTGACATAACTCTCACCTGTAGGACTATTTACAGAATGGCCAAAGACTGGACTGTTATGTTTGGTCTGTTCCTCTGACAGTTGTTGTCCTTGGCAAATGAGTAGCATACCCGGGTATTGCAGTAAGTAAATGATAACTTCCATTTGTGTTTCTGACTTCATATCCTTCAGTTAAGATATCTTACAACAAACCCTACAACACCAGCATCTTTCTCAGTTTATAACACAATATATCAATTATGCCCCTGTGTTTGGGCCTCTGTCCTCCAGTTATGTCAAGCTTTGTCCAGATGTAATGCAGTAAGAGGATGATAGGTATGGTATATCACGATTTAGTGCCTTCCTTCCTGATACTATCCCAGTGATGTAGCACAATGCCAGACATATTATGAGGAAGGGGCCATACATATGAGGACAGAGGCTGGACTTTCTGTGTGAATCTGTACAGTTGAGGGGTCTGTGTATGTGTAGAAATTGTTAACAGACTGTCAGGATGATGTAACAGTGTAGTGTGTACATGTTTGTTGTGTTGTGTAGGAGGGATACATTTAGGTGTCATGGATCCTTTTCTATATGACTGTGCATGCTGCTCCAGTTTCTGGTGGTCTATCAGCTGTATATGTTTGTATGGGCAGACTGAGACATGTTCTGTATCACTGCAGGAGTCAGACTACACTGCATGACTTGGAGCAGTATATGTTGGGGTACTGTGTGAGTGTCAAACATAATATTTATGTTCACACAGTCATTATACTCTACTGTTCATTTGGCTTACCAGTATGTCACTGTGACTGCAGTGAAAATGGTTGTGGGTATGCAGGCTCACAACGGTGATTGATTTTCACTAATGTTACATCCCTGTGGTGACCAATATATTTGCTAGTGTATGTGTAATTCCCCATAGCTGACTTGGGTTAGTGTTGTGTCACTCTGACTGTAGTTTGGACAGTGCTTGGTGACATGCACAGTGTACTCTCCCTAATGTCATGTTATGTCCAGATATTCGTAGAATGTCCAGATGTCTGGCTCATATCTTTGGTCTGGTCCCCATAAGTGTTGTGTATATCTGACAAATCAGTGAGATGATGTGAGGATTTCAGGCACTAACTAATGAGAAGCAATTGAGTCTTGGAGTTGTGTTGTTTCAGTCAATATATGTTAGAACAGACGGTGTTACTATAGCAACTGTCTCAGATTATCTAGTCAAGTATTTCAGATATGTCCCTATTTTCATGGCTTTCTCTCCCCACTTTGCCAGGCTTGGTCCAGATTCGCTGCAATGAGTAGAAGGAAACACTGGAACCACCACGAAATAAAACAGACAACTGATTTATTTAGTAAAAAGCGAGGCGCTCACATCATCAGACGTGCGCTTCATCAGGTTACAAACAACATATCTCATCTCTATCCTTATATACACTACAAATCACATAATAAAACAATTAACAATAAAAATCAATCAATTAAACATAATATATTAATTGAATAGATAGGAAGTCTTGACCAAATTAGGCAATGTTAAAAAACACTGACACCTAGGTGTCTGTTTCTATAAAACACCACAATTAAATACATTTGTATATGAATCTACAAGACATAGAGACATAGTAAGAATGTACAATCATATCTCAATCCTGTTATATTATAAGGCATATCCTAATCATAACAAGTATGTGTATATAGACAGACTGCTGACACTATGGTGGATCATTTAAGAAGAATCCCAATTCATAAAATAATATACATGAAGAATATAAACAATACTATAATAAGGATGCTGTGTCCATTAAAGGGGAGGAAAAGAAGGGTAGAAAAGGGAGGGATAAAAGGAAAAAAGGGGGGGGGGGAAGGAGAAGGAAAAAAGAAAAAGAAAAAGAGAATGGGAAGAAGGGAGGGGCAGGGGGTATAGGAAGGGAGGAGGGGGGAAGGGGGGGAGGGAAGAAGGAAGGGGGGGGAGGAGGAGGGGGAAGGGAGAGGGAAAGAAAAAGGAAGGTAAAAACAAAAAGAAGAAAAAGAAGAAAAAAAGGAAAAAGGGATGAATTAATTCAAATGAACAAAAAGTGGCCACCATCCACTATAGAAGAGCAGGTCTGATGTTAACTGTTGTATTGAGTCCAGGTTCTATATGGGCTCTGAGAGACAAAATCCATTTCAACTCATTTAGTTCGAGGGATCCTATAGATCCAGATTCGCTGCACTGAAAAGTTCTGAGCATACCTCTCAACTAGCCGGATTGTTGCAGAATATCCAGGTTTATTGCTCATATTTTGTCTCTGTTCAACAAATTATTCTAATTTATCTGGCAAATCACTGTGATAATCTGAGGATTTCTGTCAGTATATGATGACATAGTTTCAGTTCCAAACCTCATATCCTTCAGAACATGTATGCTAAAACAAACCATGTTACTTGAGTAACTTTCTACATTTCTAAGAGCAATATGAGCAATGTTTGAAATACATCCCTAGTTGTGGCCTATTGTCCTCCCATTTATATAGCCTTTGCCTACATTTCTTGCACTGACAGGTTGAGAGGTATAGTTCTGGGTTATGAGTGCACTACTTTATGAGTATATATATATATATATATATATATATATATATATATATATATATATATATATACATATATATATACATATATGCATATATATATATATATATATATATATATATATATATATATATATATATATATATGTGTATATATATATATATATATATATATATATATATATATATATATATATATATATATATATATATATATATATATATATAAATATATATATATATATATATATATATATATATATATACATGTGTGTGTGTGTGTGTGTGTGTGTATGTCCATACATATATATCTGTATGTGTGTGTGTGTGTGTGTGTGTGTGTGTGTGTGTGTGTGTGTGTGTGTGTGTGTGTGTGTGTGTGTGTGTGTGTGTGTATATATATATATATATATATATATATATATATATATATATATATACATACATACATACATACATACACAAAACCTGAATGATTCCACAGAGCGTTTTCCCTACTGCTGAATGACTCTACTGCATGATATGTTTGAAAAAGCATCAGAAGCTTCTACTGCTAAAATGGTGTAGTGGTACATTGCTCTGACTATAGTGTAGAAGTTCCTGGGTTTGAGATTTGGTAGGGCTGCTTATTTTGTTGCTAGGCAGAACAGTGGCTGATGGAGACAAAGTGATTAAAGCAGTTTTAAACGGCTTTAAGTGGGTTTGCATGGGTTTGCATGATGCTAAATGATGCTTACATACAGTTAACCATACAGATGCTTAATCTGTTTGAGCTTCACTTAGCATCGTGCAAACTAACTTACAACCACTTACTCCCACTTACACCTGCACTAATTTTCTTTAAAGGAAAGAAAAAAGGGTGATAAGAAAGTGGTGAAATGGAGGTAAGCAGAGGGTAAAACATTATGAAAAGCTAGGGATATGCAGGATGGGTGTAGGAAAGGACCATATCTCTACATTTCTGTGGCAGTAACAGCTGTGAATCCAATGTGCAGAATTTGGAAATTACAGCCTCACACCCCACAGGGAGGGGTGTTGGTGACAGACATTTGCAGAACAATCTGTGGGTAGATTGATTTGTTTCATTGTACATGGGGGCGAAATGTAGAGCTATGTATGGGGCAATATTTTTTTTTCTGTGTGGCAGATGCCCTTTTTTAAGGTGAGAGTGGGATGCTGGGGAAGGGCTGTAGGTATGTTTGGGGAGGTAGGTTGGGTAGGATAGATTGCATTTGCAGATAGACAAGACAGCAGACATGGGCGGTAAATGACACATGAGGGGGGTAAACACCTTGGATGGGGAGGGTGGTTGGGAATCCAAAGCCTGTGAGCCCCAAAATGGATTCAGTGGAACTGAGGTCCCCACCCATGGGCATTCACCACTGCTCCATCATGGCCCCAAAGGTGGCTGTACTGGGGGCTGGATAGGAGGGGCAGCCTGCCCTTGAGGTGCACCAGCCGGCCCTCAATCTGGTGCAGCTTCCCACACAACTCATTTCGGATGGTGCTGCACAACAAACCCTAGAACAGATTGCAGGTGACGGGCCCTGTCCCCTGAGCTGGTTCCACCTGAAGGTGGTGCAGGATCAGTGGATGAAGAAGTCCTGTGTTAGGTCCAAGATGTGCTGGGGCCTGGTGCCATGGCCAGGTGGATTCACTAAGATCTGCCTTCCCAAATGTGCTATGGTGTTGAGGTTTTAAAAAATATGCTGGTTAGTCATGAACAACACATTTCAACATTAGTTATAACAGCATGCATGTGTGTTCCAATTAACCCTGTAAAACAGATTTGGAACAGTTGAATAGCAAAATGAACACATGCATAAATGGAACAGCAGTATGCCTCATAATGGTATGCCAGTAACATTGATGGCAACAGGACACCAACAATGGTATTTGAACAAGCTATGTTAACATGCAACCAATCAAATATATGAACAATAATAGAACACAAGTCCCAACATTAGGTTTGGAGTAAAATATACCCATTGTATATGAATTATTGTATTGATCCAGATAAGGGGGGAGACAAAAAGTCCATTAATAACTTTTTATGCTTTTATTTTCCACAACAGTAGTGCTCAGTACTCTATGATTCTACCCTCACTTTACATCTGCCTATGGCCCTTAGCTTCTGTAGCACAAACGTACCTATTAAACTGTCAGCCTGGAATGGTATGAGGCAAACTGTGACAACTCTGGGTACATGACTGGGGGGACTCCATGTCAAGGTTACATATCTGGCACAGGAGGGACACCCTTTACTGCTGTTATGTGAGTGTGCTACTGGCATACTTCACCTGGTTTCCTATCTGTGTCTAGGGTTATTGGCAGCAGTGACCACTAGCTGTAATAGCGTGATACTTGAGAGACATGGGTCAGGAGGAGTGCATGTTGTATGTACCACTCCCTGGATTTGAACAGCGTCTGTGTGTGCAAAATTAACAACAAAGCTATTTCCCATCACACTGAGCTACTGGGGAACTGCTATTTTTTGTATCACTGTTTTCTGCCTAATAGTCTCTTGGTTAGACAGTCTGAATTTGTAATCCTGTGATGCATGCATGACATATAGTAATTGTACTGTGCATTAATCGTTTGGATTACTACAGTCTGGAAAACAAAGGTTAACACAAGGCAATGCTGGATGGAACACAATTTGAGACTTTAAACATTAGTATTCAGGGTTCAATGCTTAGTGCAGTATATATTTCACATTTCAGTTATATCTTGTTTTACAGCTCTACCATTTACAGTTTATCTTACAACTGGTTCACAGAAGAACTTCAGTTAAT
Source organism: Protopterus annectens (assembly GCF_019279795.1). Taxonomy (NCBI): domain Eukaryota; kingdom Metazoa; phylum Chordata; order Ceratodontiformes; family Protopteridae; genus Protopterus; species Protopterus annectens. The sequence goes on from NC_056744.1 coordinate 1,523,948,044, forward strand.
ATATGTTGTCACAGCCACATTTGCCGTAAAGAACTTATATACATTCTATATGTATACAACAACATACCAGAATAAACACAACAGTTTTATGTAGTACTTTTTTTTTGCACATCAATATTATTCAGTCAATTTTTTATTTAATCAGTTCACACAGTAAAAGTATACCTACTAGCAGTAAACAATGTACTCCTTCTTAGCTATTTGATCAATATACTGCAGAATAGATTTGTACTCACCAGCCTGTTGGTGCAGCCTCAGCAGTCTGTCACCATGGGCATCAATGTTCATAACCCTCTGTGCTGCAGTTGTAGTGGAGAGAAAAAAACATTATGCATACCTGTCTATCACATTCTTAGGCTAGCATTTGCTACAAACTACTTGATAGTGATACTTACTCACTACTGGAGCATTCTGTGCCTGTGCATCTCGGATCCACTGGGCCAAGAGCACCCCCTTCCTCCTTAGGTCAGCATAGTGGTGCCGCACCTGCTCACCAGTCTGGGGGATGCCAGTAGCACTGGTGAGATAATGTGCAAGATAGTCCCAGGCCTCCATTTTGTATTGTGAGCTCTGGTACTGGCCCTACAACAGTCTATCTCATGGTTTCTAAGAAGGAGTCCAGCCATGACCTTGGACTCCTGAATGCTCCAGTGCTGCGCCAGAAAGTACACTCCCCCTCCAACACCAGACATGCTCCTGCAGAGATCAAACTGAACAGGTTATGGCTGTATTCCCACCTGCATGGTTTAAAATAAGGCCATATTCCCACCCTTTGCCATCGTTGGACCATTTTGAAAATGCTAAGCACAGCTTAGTAACTCACAAACCCACTAAGCTGGGTAGGACAGTGCTTAAAGGGGTAATTGCTGAGCCTTGCTTAGTGCGCAAATCCATTTAGATGAGCTAACTGCTGCTTAGCATTCACATTTAAGCAATGCTTACACTAACTAAGCATTGCTAACCATTGCTCACCTTTCATTTTATAAAAAAAATCAGGTAATGGCTTCACTTAGTAGGTGTATGTGATTTACTTTACATGACATCCCTCTATGTGCTTTCATTACATTAGCAAGGGGTGTGACTATACTATATGGGACTCTTGTTTATACATGGGTGAGTTTACATGTTATATGCACTTATACTTACATTTTACACCAGCTACACTACCCTGGTTGACAAATTCCACTAATACATGATTTCAGTTTAATAAAATAATTTTAAGACTGCTTTCCCATATAAACTTAACGTGCCTGTGTTGGTACTTGAACCATGAACACCTGCATGTAAAGCCAGGACTCTAACCACTACACCAGCTTGATGTAGGAATTTCAGCTGTATCTTTGTATTTATCTCCTATGGGATAGTTAAACAATACAAAGCGGAGGGCTATAATGCGCACACCAGCTTAGCTACACTTAAACATTCCTTAGCATGTAAAAAAATATTTATTATATTATTATGTTATATAGTGAGTATTATGGTTTTCTGGCAAGTCATTGAGGACTGCAATCAGGAAATAATGAAATGCATTTGACTTGCAGACTTCTATCCTTTGAAAATTCATGCTAATGCACATCCTGTTTTCTATCAACTTTCTATAAGTTTATAAGGGCAATATTTATGAAGTGCCCCTATTTTTAGGGCTTTCTCCACCCATTATTTCTGCCTTTGTCCACATGGACTGCTGTCAGGGAATACTGGCATACATTTGACTTTCAGACCTTTATCCTTTGGAAATTCATGCTAATGCCTAACCTGTTTTCTATCAACTTTCTATAAGTTTGTAACATCAATATTTACTAGGTGTCCCTATTGTTAGGGCTTTTTCCCCTCATTATTTGTGCCTTTGTCCACATTTCCTGCTTTAGCAGGTTGCAAGGTGTCATATGGCACTTTTGCAATGCAGGGTTTGTGCATGACATAACCTGTCACACACCCCCTGCATTGCTTTCCTGCTCTGCTGTGTATTTCTGTGTCTGTGGACACTGAAATAACATTTATTTCATTTCAGTGTCCACGGACACTGAAATACTGGCATAATATTAGAGAAATTCTCTAATATTATGCTGCTTTTGTTTTAGAAAGTGCCATATGGCACTTTCTGAGTGCAGGGGGCATGTTTGTAGTCCATGCATTACATAGACATGCCCCCTGCACTTGTTCATGGTTCGTGTCCATTTAGCCTTAACAGCAGTGTGCCTTCATGAATATGTAAGGTGCACTGCTGTGGCTACACAGACATGAACCACTCCGTGCAGGAATAGGAGTACTCCTGCACAGAGTTTAATGAATCCAGGCGCTAATCTTTCCCATTTTTAAATAGTTGTTCCATCAGAAAACTAGGGAACCAGTTTCTACTCACCAACACAAAAGGTTTTTATTCTGGATGTCTCTTAGTTTCAAGAAAACAAGGCAACTTTTCTGGATCTGTCAATCATCAACATGTTTCTTATGGTCCTAAAGTTCAGAACGCTGTCTCTTTAAACTTTGCTTCCATTGATTCTTCCTCAAGCTTTTTTGGTTACCCTTGACCTCAGAGATGCACACATGCACATCCCCATACATTCTGACCAGAGGAATGTTTTAAGATTCTGCACCTTACAAATTCACTTTCGAGATGTTGATTTGCCCTTTGGTCTTTCTACAGATCCAAGGGTATTTATGAACTGTCTTATGATTATAACCTTTTACAGTTTCCAGAATATTCATATCTATCCATATCTTGATGATCTTCTCTTCCAGGCTCCTACAAAAGGCACTCTTTTCCTGGATCTAAAATTTACCATGGACCTTCTTCTCTAAATGTGTTTCACTCTAAATTTAAAAAAGTATATCCTTCATCCAGCTTAAGATCTGCCATTTCTGAGTTGCTATCTAAACACTGTTTCCATGATGACATTTCTCCCAAAGACAAAATTCAGTTTCTATTTCCTTTCTTCTAGTCTCTTCTTCCCCTAGACTTGACCACAGCAAGGGAGAGATACTGAGAGCCTTAGAGTATATCCTCATCAATGTGAAGTAGAGTTCTTCCCTAACCCAATTCAAATGTAACTTGGACAATTGGATAGGAAAACAGAAATTCATCCCTGGTTTTGGCACCTATGTCTCTAATAGGCAAAGGTAACCTGTAAATGGTTCATCTCCCAGGCCCATGCTTACACTTATCAAGGGTATCAGAACTTGTCAGATATTTGGGGTGTATGGCTAGGCTTAAAAATACCCTTGTGGTCGTTAGCCTAGTAAACACCTATGAAACTATGAACCTATATGGCTTCTACTATCCAGATGATACATTAAGCCAGATTGCATATGAGGAAAATTCAGTGGTACCTTAAATCTAGTTGCACACAACACTGCCACCCCTGAACTTTCTCATCCCTGTCTTAACCCTTCATCAAAAATAAATTTCTATGGTGGATCAATCAGAGAATCCCATTTCTGGTTTCTGTTCATTGCCAGAAAGTCTCCACAGATGTTTCAGATCTGTGATGGGGAGGTATGTTTTATGAACATACAGTACAGGATGCTTAGTCAAGGAAGGAGAAAAAAGCCCACACAAATAGCAAAGAAATAATAGTTGTGATCCCAGCCATTCAGGCTCTTCACCACTTTTAATCTCCAGGACCCCTTGTAATTCTCTTGGGCAACACCGCTGTAACATGGTGCATCAGCAAGGAAGAAGTGACAATGTTTTACAAAGTCTGCAGGCTTGCCATGATTGCCTAGGAAACTGCAATTCAACATAGTCTCATCCTACAGGCTGTCTACAATCCCTTACAGATGAATATTGTGGTGCATTCCTTGAGCAGATCTTGGAAACTAGGACAGACTCTCACAAATGGCACTGAACAGAGAGTTCTTCCTGCAAATTTTCCATAGATGGGGAACTCCTCAAATAGATATTTTTGCCTCCTCACAGAAAAACAAAAGAGATACTGTCACATGTAGGACAAAAAAAAAAACACAGAGAGGCAAAAAAGGCAATATTTTTGCCTCCTGTCTGTTCTGTTCTTATCCAGAATACAATACCAACAGACTTGGAAAATTGATGCAATATCTTTTTCATGATGAGGGAAGTTCTTATATGCTTTTCCTTGACATTCACTGATTCCCATGATGCTTCGCAAAGTCAAGAAGGACAGTCCCAAGATACTGCTGGTAACCCTCTTTTAGTCCTGACAACATTGATTCTCCCTCTTCTCTTTCACCTGGGCAAGGGCAATCAATATAAGTTATCCCACAAGATGGACCTACACAACAGAAGGGCTCTCTCATTCATGCATGTTTAAAATCATGCATTGAACCTAACACTTTGAGTGATAATATTTTAAATACCATTTTGGAACCTTTTTCTAGAGGACATGCTACGGCTTATAGGAGGTTAAAAAACTGCCATAAAGAAATTTTATGTTTCTAAATGGAAGATATTTTTGATTTGGTGCCAAAATGTAATAAAGATGTTAATTGGAAAAAAAAACTTACCATATGGGTAACACTGATATTCTTTAATAACTGTGTAAGCTGTTCAATTCAGATCCAGCATAATGTTCTGTTAAATCCCATTTAACAACTATAGTTATCTGTTTTCCTTTATATTCACCACTTTAAAAGGTGAACTAGATATCAAGCCACCAAGTAAATGTTTTCTTCTTTGGACCCTAAAATACATATTGGAGAACCTGACTCTTCCTACTTTTGAGTCTTCTTCTTCTTTTTTGAAATTCTGTACTTGGAAGACATTGTACATCTTGCATCAGCTAAAAGGGTCTCAGAGTGTTGGCTTCTTTCTTACCCAGTTCTCAAAATAATGGTGAAATATTTTTATATTCTTTAGATGTCCATAGACAGTTTAGGTTCTTTTTTGGCAAGATAAACTCTATCGGGAAAAATTACCAATGTTTTGTTTCCTTTCAGGATAGGAAGTTGAGTAACCCAGTCTCCAGTAAACCATTTCTAAATTGCTTTCCATGGCTCTTTCTTTTTGTTATGCCTTCCATGGGAAATCTATTTTAGGTCAGGTTAAAGCCTGTTCTACCACACCAATTGCATCATCTGGGGCGTTTTTCAAATGTTTGAACTCTAGAGCTATTTTAGAAGCAGCGATCTGGTCATCCTTCTATGCATTTACTAAGGACAATATGATCAATGCTTTTTCCAGATCTAGGACTGGTTTTGCCAAATCTGTCCTTCATGGAATTCTGGATTCTATTTCCTCTCTATCTTCACTACCTCATTTTTTTCTAATAAGCTTTGGGAATCCTACTATATGTAATGAATGCTGCAACAGTGATTAATGAATGAATAATTGCAGCTCTGTAATAGCTAACTATGAAATATAAAATTATATAATAATAATATAAATATATAATATAAAATGATTTGTTGGCAAATTCGTGCTCTCAAGACTTCTGGAGCTTAGATTGGTTAACATATAGCTTCAAGGGGCACTTGTCGCTCTGAGACTATGGTTGTTTGGGTCTATATCAGATCATCGAAATGGCTCATTATCAAATGCCATAATGTTGAACTGCAAAACCCAAACCCTAACAATATCAAAACCTCAAAACAGCAATTTTTTTCCCAGGGAAAAAAATTGCTGTTCCAAGAAACACATACACACCACAAGCACACTAAAAAGCAGCAATACACACACATACATTTAAAAGTTACATCTAACCCTACACTACACTGCACATACACTACTATCTATCCACTTACCTTAACCCAGACCCTAACCCTAGGTCCATCACTATCGCACACTCACCTCACCTGCGCCCTAATGCTAACTCACTTAACCTGCCCCTAACCCCAAATTCTCACTATCACACGCTCACCTCACCCGTGCCCTAACCCTAACTCACTTAAGCCACCTCTAACTCCAAATTCTCACTATCGCACACTCACCTCACCCACGCCCTAACCCTAACTCACTTAACCTGCCCCTAACCCCAAATTCTGTCACAATTGCACATTTACCTGACCTGCGCCCTAACCCGAACATCTGCACAATCACACACTTACCTTAACTCCACCTGTAACTTTTCACTGCATCGCTGAAAACAGCAAAGCCACAACAACGGCCAACCAAATTATTTCCCTAGGAAAGAATTTGGTTTTGTGCAGCTTCGTTGTTTTCAGCGTTTGTGATATTGGGATCGATATTAGATCATACGAAATTCTGCCGTTTCGATGACCTAATATAGACATGGTTGTTTTAACATGTTAATATTGTTACAATGGTTTATGTTATCTATAAACATCTTATGTTATTTTTCTTGTAATACACATCAGCTGAGTTTGTTGCGGTATTCAGATTTAATTTTTAATATTAATAAAGCACTGAAACCATATGTGGTAAATGTTCATGTTCTAAACTCATGTCAAATATTGCAAAAATTCAAAAAAGAGGAGCCATATAATAAAGTAAATGATGAAATAACTGTATTAACTTGGAATGTTAATGGATTTTTAATGAACAAAAAAGTAAATGTATATTGTACTATCTTTACATGTTCTGACCTTCTATAATCTGTTTACAGAAAACACACATATGAGGAGAAGAGCCGTGAGTTTACCTGCAACCACTATGTGTAAGACAGTTATTTGGTTTTCTTTGCAACACGAAGGAGTGCAATGACATTAATTAGGAAGGATTTTCCCTTTGTCTTGTGCTCTTGAAAGGACAACTTTTAGGTGGGGAGCTATCTATCTTAAATGTGCACCTCCTACCAGGTGTATTGGTTAGGGAGCTAGCTTACTGCATGAGAGAATAGATAGCTGTCCAACAAGGATATGTTCTATGGGTAGGAAAATGGAATGAGGAAGTCTCTTCCAGTCCCAGGAAGCATTGTTTGCTTCCTTTAGCATGCAGAACCCTCATAAAGTTGTTAACTTAGCACCTACTTTATATACTTTTTACTCATATTCTTCCATGATTTTCTTTGGGATAGATAAAGTGTTTTTTTTACCACATCAACAAACTTATTAGTAGCAGTAGTTTGAGGGTCCTACCAATCAGATTACTGACCATGCTTTCCTTATGGTGGAGCTCCCCTATTTTTATCATTTAGGGCCTTGCAGGAGAAAGCTGAAGATAATTTTATGTAAGAAAGACAAGATAATGGGCACTCATAAAATTAAACAGGGAAGACATAGAGAATAGTTCTTTATTTTACCAAAACTGGCAATGGAATTGGGGAAGATACACGACTGCTATTTTCGCCAACTTATCCACACGCTCAAAATCTAACAAAGACCTGCACAAATTTCAGATCTGAAAGCTAAAATGAATTAATTCATACCAAGGAATTTTTGCAAGAAGGGCAGGGAGAGTATGATGATAGATATACAGCATTTTTAAGTTGCATTTGGACTCCCTTAATAGATACCGTACTGAACAAGCCTTAATGGCTCTGAAAAAAAATGAATACCTTGCTGAATCCTGCCAAATAGCTGGCTCTCAGATTAAGACATCACAAGGTGGACATGTTTGTCAAACAAGTTAGACATTATTGCACAGGGCAACTTAGTTCAACCCCTATTTGGATTTTAGGGACATTCAAGGACTACTTGGAGGAACTGAACTCTGGTGACTTGGACCTTGAGGTAAACAGCGAGATCAAGGAATACTTTCCTCACTAAATATAAACACATTGATGGAAGAGGCAAATGTCTGACTATTGTCCTCTATCACATCTGCAGAAGCACAAGACACTATGAAATCCCTTTTGCTAGGGAAATCTCTGGGTACTGACGGCATTCCCTTGAAAGTATATAAATGGGGAGACAAAGAACTTCTATCCCATTTGGTAACTCTCAGTAATGCCATCATGAAATGTGCCCCACCACCAGACTGGAAAAAGGGTCTGGTAACTCATCAGTAAGACAGGCAATAAATAACGTGTTTCTTCCAAATTCTTACAGACTCATATCAATTGTGAACCATGATTAGAAGTTGTTTGCTTCAATCTTAGTTCGTAGGTTGGCAACTAAGATACCAGGCCTGGTACACTTAGATTAGACTGGTATTGTGCAAGGCAGAAATACACATGATAAAATAATAAAAATAACTTTTTGATACTAAAGAATGCCAAAAACAACAAAACACCATTAATGATTGCCAGTTTTGATGCTGAAAAAGGATTTGTTAGGATCTTCTGGAAATATCTTTGATAATACTGGGGTTTCCAGATGGATTTGTTGAAATAATCAAATCACTATGTTATGGGGCCACAGAAATTTTGTCTGTCAATAAAACTTTTAAAATGAATAAACTTAAAAAAACTACAAACAAACTAAAAAAGGCAGTGGAGGCACTGATTCAACCAGAAGACTAGTAGTGGTAAATAAGATAAAATGTAATAGACACTGTACAACGAGTAAAACAAAACAAAAAAAAACATCGGCGAGAAAACAAGTGAACGTGAAGCACTTTTCATCCGGTCAGTTGGCCAGACTTCTTCAGACAATTCAACAACAAGCACCTTAATTTAAATAACAAAGTCCCTCCTACGAGACTGAACAACCCCGTCAATAATCAGTCAATTAAAAAATAAGTAGTTTGAATAGCTAATTGCTTACTTAAAATAACCAGTCTTACTACAGTATTACCAATAATGTTGTGAACTTCTAAAAGCTTTGCTTCTAAACAATTCAATACAATAACAAAATTGAAAATAAAAGATATATAAAAAATATATGTATACTGATAAATGGAAAATGTATATTTATATTAAAAATAGGCCCTGAAGGGCCATCTCATTAAATGGACTCCAATACAGCTTATTGTGTTCTGACCTATACCTTTTTGAAAGGCTAAAGCCACCATTCAATGTTCATTAGTTTTAAAATAGGATACCAAGTTTAACATTTTGTCTAATAAGACTTCTCCATTTTAATAAACATGCTATAAAAATCATCTTGTTTAAACCTGGCTTCCTACTGACATCTAAACATATTTGCCATAACACCTCTTGTCTTTCTAATACAAGTAAAAAAGGGCCTCCTCTTACATTTGGCAAAACCTGATCAATTTCTCTAAATAAGAATGAATGTTCAGGGTGACAAATTTAATGTCTAGCCAAGGCATTCTCATTTTTACCCCTGTTTATACTATGTATGTGCTCATATACTCTTTCATTTAATTTTAAGGATGGTAAAACCTGATAAAGGAGGAGGTTTGGTGATTATGGATGTTATAGATTATAACATCAGAATGGAAAAAGTTTTAAACAGTGATATATACAAAAAGTCAGTATTAACTAAATGAATATAACCTACAGGAATATTAGACCATTTATGAATGATTTATTAATAAAGGGTTTAATAGACACACCTATTCTTAACTATTTGAACAATTTATCCCCTAGAGTCCCGACAGTGTTTGGAGTTCCCAAGATATGCAAGAACATGTATGATCCACCATTGCAGGCATTGGTAAATGCAAAAATATCTGTTAATTATGCCAGTGCAAACTTTGTAGATAGTATACTTAAAAAATACGTCAGTAAAGAAAAACAAATCTGCAAGGACTCATGGGCATTTTTTAGCAGCAATCAACGCAATTAACTTTAACCAGGATGTCAATTTTTTAACCACAGATGTCACACATTTGTATTTTTCTATACTGCACAACATAGGTATCGAATGGGTGACTGGCAGAATGAGGTTTCATGGGGCTCCAGAAACCGAAGTAAGATTGATAGAAGAGCTATTAGACATTATTTTGTCAAATAACTTTGTGATGTTTGAAGGGGAAATCTTATAACAAGTGGGAATAGCAATGGGCTCACCCTGTGGAGCAAGTGTGGCTAACTTGGTGATGGCCCATTGGGAACATCAGCATGTGTTTACTGACCACAACTTAATGTCTTCAATTTGTTTCTATACAACATTTTTGGACAACATCTTTATCTTGTTTGTAGGGGATATAGTGGCAGCAAACGAGTTAGTCAACCATCTAAATGGGACCACTATTTTTTTGAAATTCGCAAATTACTTTAAGGAGGATTCCATTCCCTATCTGGATATCTTATTAGAGAAAGATATAGAAAAAATTCCTATTTAGCAAGAATTTTTCATAAAATAACCTACTCGAATTCACTACTGTGCTTTACCAGCACCCATCCCCTCCATCAGAAAAGATCTGTGGTAAAGGGTCAGCTGGTACGTGCAGCTAGAATGGCCACTGAAGATGCAAAGTTCCTAGAGGAATGTAGTACCTTAAAACACCTGTTTCTTAGGAGAGGGTACCCTGAGAACTTAATTACGGAACTAATGTTGGAAGTACAACAAAAAAGATGGAGAGGTATTTACAAACCGATTTTAAGTTCAGTAAATATCACAGAGGGTCTAGAGGAGACTATTAGCATGGATATGGATCCAAGTAATGACAGGAACAAAAACACTAACCCAAAGGCATTATTCATCTCTAGTTTCGCAACACCATTTAATACGGATGCTTACCGCATTAGGAACATTCTGACTAGGAACTGGAACCTATTTACATTTGACCACACAATATTTAACAAAATAGGAACTAGGGCCTTTGTAATCGTTAAAAAAGGTAGGAATATGAAATCATTATTAGAATCAACTCAACAAAGGACTGTTAGAATACCAGGCATGTTTAGATGAGAGGTTTGTAACCAGTGCAGGCACATGGGGTCTGGAAACACTTTTACAATCTACGGTAAAACATATAAGATTAATGGAAGGTATAACTGCAACTCTAAATCTGTGATTTACCTTGCACAGTGTCAGGCTAGCCCAGTTTTCTACATTGGCAAAACTGACAGAAAATTAAAGGAAAGTGTATATGAGCACATGCATAGTATAAACAGGGGTAAAAATGAGAATGCCTTGGCTAGACATTGCATGTGCCACTTCATTCTTATTTAGAGTAATTGATCAGGTTTTGCCAAATGTAAGAGGAGGCCCTTTTTCACTTGTATTAGAAAGACAAGAGATGTTATGGCAAATACGTTTAGATGCCAGTAGGAAGCCAGGTTTAAATGAGGTGATTTCTATAGCATGTTTATTAAAACTGACAAGTCTTATTAGACAAAATGTTAAACTTGGTATCCTATTTTAAAACTAATGAACACTGAATGGTGATCTTAGCCTTTCAAAAAGGTATAGGTCAGAACACAATAAGCTGCATTGGAATCCATTTAATGAGAAGGCCCTTCGGGACCTATTTTTAATATAAATATACATTTTCCATTTATCAATATACATATATTTTTTATATATTTTTTATATCCAATCTTGTTATTTGCCTATTGTATTGAATTGTTTAGAAGCAAAGCTTTTAGAAGTTCACAACATTATTGGTAATACTGTAGTAAGACTGGTTCTACTTTAAGTAAGCAATTAGCTATTCAAACTACTTATTTTTTAATTGACTGATTATCGGTGGGGTTGTTCAGTCTCTTAGGAAGGACTTTGTTATTTAAACTAAGGTGCTTGTTGTTTGAATTGTCTGAAGAAGTCTGGCCATTTGACCAGATGAAAAGCGCTTCACGTTCACTCGTTTTCTCGCTGATTTTTTTGTTTTACTTGTTGTAAGTATCTATTAAATTTTATCCTATTTACCACTACTCATCTTTTGGTTGAATCAGTACTTCCACTGCCTTTTTTAGTTTGCCTTTTTTAGTTTGTTAATAAAACTTTCTTATCACCTTTCCAAAATGGTAGAGGAACCAGGCTGGGATGTCCACTTTCCCCTTTCTTGCTCTCCATTTGCATAGAAGCCCTAGCACAAAGGTTAACGTCCTCACAACTTGAGGGGGTTACCTAATGTCAACAGCACAGAATATGAGTTATCCTTATATGCAGATGGCTTGCTGGTATATTTGACAAACTCAGGAGAGCAGTTTGACTTTTTAGTACAGGAGCTGAAGCATTTTTGCAGGTTCTCTGAATACAGAATTAACGCTGAAAAGACAAAAGCAATAAATATACTTTATTGCTCGTCAGCTAATTTATTAAGTAGATTTCCTGGTCTTTCCAAACATAGTAAAATTGTATAACTGGGAATGCAGTTTGGGGCTACAATAAAGAAGTCAAGTAGTGAATGTATAATAAAATATCTGGAAGGATAAAAAAAATACATTGACAGTTGGAAGTACCTGTGCATTGACATTCCTCAGAGGAGAACAGCTCTGGTATGTTATGACCTCCCTCAGATTTTATATGAATTACAAGCCTTACAATCTCTCCCACACTACATATTGGAAAAGTCTTAAGGTTTTATTTTGGAACTTCATTTGGGCAGGAAGTAAGCCAAGGGTAAGTAGGGAGCATATTACAGTGCTGAATAGATTAGGTAGCTGAGTCTTTGAGACCTAGAGGTATACTTCAAAGCTGCCTGCCTGAATGTTTTAGAAGATCTAATGAATCCATGCAAACTTCAACATCCTACCTATTTAATATGTTAGGCTCCAAAAATGTTTTTTTCCCAACAGTTATTTTTACTGGTCAGTGAGGTAGTAGAAAAATTTAGTAGGACAACCACAATTCAGTGGACAAAAGAACTTTTACCAATAACCTGCAAGGAGAACTAGGGACACTGTACAAAAGTGGTTGTTAAAAAGTTTGACAAATGTACAAGGTCACAGTCCTATGAACAATTAATGGGAGGTGGGGACTTTATTACACAAGAAAACTTTCAAGCCTTGTATCCAGATTGTAAAGACATTTATGCCGACTTGGTAAATAAGGTCCATAAACTAAAAGTAGCAAGAATAAATGCCACAGATAAGCCTAAATGGGTTGAATCAATATTATTTGTTAGACGGGGGAAAGAAGTTTGAAAGGGACAATAAACTGTTTATATAACGTTTTAATTACTCAGTGTAACAAATCAATAAACAAATTACAATGGTAAAGACAACTGAGTGTCCAAATTATCTCCCATCAGTGGGATAAAATATTGTTAATTCCAATGTATTCCTCAATGTTGTGACGATATATGTTCTTTAGCTGGAAGTGCCAATTTAAATATTTCTGTACCCCAAGTAGTCTAAATAGAATGTGCCCTAGTTCCTGCAACATTGCTGGAGATGCAGAGGAAACTTAGGAGATTTGCTGGATCTTTTTTTGGAATGCCCTCTTTTATCTGACTTTAAAAATTCTTGCAAGAAGTTCTGGATGAACTTTGGCCAGGCCAATTAACATTAACAAAGAGTCTATATTTTTTGGGTGATACAGAACTATTTAGGTCGGGTTATCCCGTCTAGACCTTTGAACTTAATTTTAACTGTAGTGAAAAATGTATTACTTTTAACATTGAAAAACAAAGAATCTACCTCTAAAGGATGACACGAGCTGGAAAATAGCTGAAATGTCATATTTGTAGTCAATGGTAGATGACTTATGTCTGAGAAATAAAGCCAAGACCAAGTGGTCAATATGGACTTCTAAATATGGACTAAATTGTCAGACTGGTTTTGTTCCAAGTTAATTAACCATGGATGTTACAAATATGGACTGCATTACAAATGGGTTATTGGCAATTTGATTATGTTTAAGTTAGAATATGTTTAATAGTTCATATTGCCTGCTTACTGTTTGATGAGTTTAATAAAGTTGTGATGTTGAAAAAAATAAATAGCTTACACAGGAGAAACAAATTACATGCACCATGCATTGATACTATTTGTAAATGCTAAAATAATATTTTGTAAATGCTAAAATAATATTTTGTAAATGCTAAAATAATATAGCTGTGGATTTAAAAAAGCAAAGAAAGTCAGCTATTATTTGACAAGGGCCTCAACCACTTCACCTCATCATGAGATAGATTGTAAATTCTTTTCATGCTGTTCTTGGAAACCATCTTTCTAAGGTCATGTTCATAAATCCTTTCAAATGGTTAAGTGGAAGGTTGTGGGGGAGAGTTAATAGGGACAGATCTCTCTATTTGTCCAGTGAGATCTAATGAGCCATCCAGACGATGTCAGCTCCAAATTCGGTTTTCTGCCAAATAACTTAAATTCAATGAAAATATTTACTAAACTGAATTTTCCATAAGGAACTAAAATAAAGCCTTTTTGAAAAAGTGATGCAAAATGCAATTGAGGATTTATCTTATAGTCTTCGATCTAAGAAAGCAAATTAAGTTTGTGTATGGAGTAACTCAGACGAATATGACCCTAGTTCAATAGTTGACTAAAAAACAGTGTCACTTACTATAACAGATAATGTCCATTCAGTGCATGCAATGAAGTAAATAATTGTATTCTCTTGTGTTTGTTTTAGCTATTGTCCAGAAAGAATTTAAGGAGGAGAAGTGCCATTTTAGTATTCCAACTGCATGATTCTCACTAAGAAATACAGAATGAGTTACTTGACACAGTATGTAGGATAGTTATTTGCTATACAGGTTTACATAACACAGAAATTAACCCCGGGATTCATGAAGCTTGTGCCAGGTGCAGGCGTAGCGTAGGCGGTATAACGCCAAATATGGCCACTGAGCGATTCAGGTACAATCCAATTCCACATGCACTACCAGTGTATGCCAGATCTGCAAAGCCCTCAGCTTAGGTATGCTAATCACCCCATGCACAATGCCGCACCATGCAAATGAAGGTACATATCGAGTCATGAAGTGGTGCAGGCATAGCGTAAGCCCACAGAATTGTAAACCAAAAAACACGGTTTACATTTTTCCAAACAGAACAGCGGAGCTATGAAAGTGGAGCAGACTCATGTATTAGAAAGTTAACATATGTCAATGGCTAAATATATAGCCAATGGCATAAGAAAAGATGCACAACACCTAAAAAACAACATTTAATGTCATGTCCACAGTAACGCAAAGTACAACCGCAGGGCATGTGTGCGCAAACGGAAACACAAAGAAAATATATACAAATGTCATAAAATCGCAATGTAATACAAATCATGATTTCACCATAATACTCAGTGGTATGCATGGTACACCACAACCAAGCTGCAAGGGTTGCTAAGGGTCTGTGACAGTGTTTGGAGTGGTAACTAGGAATTAGTAGTCAATGCCATGCAAATGAGGCAAGTAATAGTGAATCGCAAATGTCCTGCCGGACTAAGGATGTACCATATGGCGCAGCGCTACAACACCGAGGAGTGGTTTAGAGGTATACATGACATCAGCAGTGGGGTGTGCCACCATAGCTGTAAGCACATTGGAGCAATGCAAATCTGGCCTGGCCATTGCTAAGCAAAGCCGCATGACAGAGGTGGGGAGGTAGGTATAGCATCATTTAGCTGAGAGCACATATGGTGCCTGAAAGCGCATCTGTACGGGGATGAAAACATGCCCGAAACCTGGTAATCAGATGTACACGCCGTGCACCATAGCTCAAACAGGAAGGTCAGGGGAAGAAAATAAGGAAATGTCACAGAAGGGTAATTGGAGTACAGCTGAGAAATTAACACCTATTAACTCACAGTAGGCAATCGACGGCAGCTGACAAGTCTGCTCGCAGAAACCTGCAAAACAGGATAGGGGAGGTGTCGGATTGCAAAGAAAAGAGAACTGTCATAGCAGAGCAAAGCAAACCTGCAGTAGACCGGCCATAGAACACATTATGCAAGATAAGCCAGGTTTAGGAAAGTACAAATGAAAGCAGGTTGCTGGATGCATGCCAGAAAATGGGAGGTGAAATGTTAAGAAATGTAAAGGGAAGGGCAAGATGTAATCGACGGCAGCCAAATGTAATTCAACACCAAAGGCACCACAATAGTAGTACCTGTCATAAAACACATAAGATACCATGTAGCTACGATCATACATACACACCCTATGACATCATCAGTGTTCACAGCACAATAGTATAAAGTGTGAAAGCACCTCATACACACCTGTGTATTCCCAAACACTGCACCATGGGTGTAAACACATGGGGAACTTTTACAATGTACATGTTGGGAGCTGCCATAGCTGTGATTCATCACTATGTGTTAGAGACTGAAGGTGTTGTGGAGGATGATGCTGACAACCACCGCAGACCCCGGAGGAGGAGAAGAGTGTTCAGACCAAGGGTAACCTACCAGGGGCTACATGATCTGGAGATAGTAGAGCATTACAGAGTGGATAGGGACATCTTACAGCAAATAGCTGTGCTGTGCCAGCCATGCCTGAGATCCAGAAATAACAGAGGGAACCCATCCCAGTGGACATGAAGGTATGTGTAAGCTTGCGAATACTAGCCACAGGTACCTTTCAAAGGCCAACTGGAGATATAATGGGGATCTCACAGGCATCAGCATCCAAGGTACTACACCAATTCCTGGATGCCATGTTACCACATGCCAATTATCTTGGATAAAGGGAGGCTTCTTTGCTCACCAGTGGCAGTGGGGAGCTTAGAGCAGCCTATCTATCCCTGGAGGAGTGTGCCCAGCACAAGAATCTGGTAGTCTATTGGCCATTTTGGGCCAATTTCTAGCTCTTTCAAGTCCCCCTGTATAAAACCCGCTTTAGCACTGCTTTGCGCGATTTTGCACATAGTGTAGCATCGGGCAGCACCGCTTAATTGGGTTTAAACCATTCTCGGCTCTACAAAGTTTGGTCTTCACTTTTTCCCTTAGAACTGATCTAGTTCACATAATAAACACCGTATTCCTACTCTAAATCCTGGCACTTGCTCACTAAAGCAATTATATAAGTCGGCACTAAAAAATTAAAAGCACTACACCCTCACAAACTCCCCTTGAATACCTTGTTCCCCATTGGCCCTTTTTTTCAATTATAAAGGAATTCCCAATACTATTCTAGCATGTCCAAAGGTCAGTTGTCAGTCTCCTCTCTGGTCCAGCTGGTGAATCTGGGAATCTTGAGGCAATGTTACAACTGCCTCATGTACACAGACAACCCTCTCCTCCTCCCAACAAATTCCAACACATGTGAGAGATGCAACCATATAGCCAAACTGGAGGCTAAGCGCTCTCAACTCAGTACTGGCGTAACCAGTCAGGAGGAGAAGGAAACCATACTCACTACAATTCCAGTCTCACATAGACATACCATGACAGCAAACCAAGCACATAAACACAAAAAACATACTTGGAGGCACTAAATAAAAATCTGCCTAAGCAGCAGAGACCTCCAAAGCAGACACCCAAGCTACCGCTACCCCAAAACAAAACACGTGCAACACATAGCTCACAGATCCAGTTTGCCGAACAGTCACAGCCCTTAAGGCTAAACAACACATCTGATACACTTGTAATAGGTGACTCTATCATCAGGCACACTGACATCCCGCTCATCAGGCTGAACAAGGAGAAGGTCATGGTGAGCTGCCTGTCGGGCACTAGGATCCGCCACATAACACAAGCACTCAGGTCACTCCAAGGCAAGTACAAATATGACTCAGTCATTGTCCATGCTGGTGTGAATGACCTGAGACGTACCTCCCTGGACCACATGAAAAGAGAAATAGAGAAGCCCTCTGAGCATGTAGCCCAGGCCGGTATGACCCTGACCTTGAGTAGCATCTTACCCTCACCAAGAATGATGCCACAATACGAAGACAAGATGATCAATTTCAACAATTGGCTTAAGTATTGGTGTCATTCAAAGGGGATTCAATGCCTGTCAGCCTGGGATGACATGCTCGACAAGCCACGATGCTTCGCTAGGGATGGCTTGCACCTGTCACCCCTGGGCTTTGGATATTGGCAAAGGCTCTTGCCACCCCCATAGTGCCTCTTTTAGGCAAGGCTCAGAAGACAAACCCACCTCCATAGGTATCACAAGGGATAAGAAATTAAGAGTAATGCTACTCAATGCCAGAAGTCTAAACCTCAAGATGCATGCACTCAAAACTCTCCTTAGCATGGAGAACATCAATATCTGTGCAGTAACAGAAACCTGGTTCAAGGCTCCCAAGAGTACCCCAGGCACTACTAGGTTATACCTCATACCATGCTTTTCGGCCCCAAAACTTGGACCGAACCAAAAAAGGAGGGGGAGTATCAATATTCGTCAAAGATACCCACACCTCCAGGTTGGTGGCACAGCACGAAGCATCAGAGACTATCCATGTGCAACTAACAGTGGGTAAAACTGCCTTCCAGTTTATAGCCTGCTACAGACCACCCTCCCAAACCCAGGAACCCCACTTGGCCTTCCTGAGAACACTGGAAAATATGAAGGTCTCTCCAAACACCATTATATTGAGCAACTTCAACTACCCAAACATAGACTGGGAGCATTAATCTAGCTCCAGCACCCTAGCCCAAAGGTTCCTAGAATTTATAAACTCAAATGCTATGGAACAACTTGTTACCACTCCCACAAGAGGGGAAAACATACAGGACCTGATCATCGCCAACATGGGGACTCTATGCTCCAGACCAGAAGTGTATCCCTCACTGGTAAGATCAGACCATAAACTAATCTCACTGGATATTCACATCCCGACCCCCCCCTGCCCAGAAAACCATAGTGAAAAACTTCTCTAAAGCAAATTTCACACTCCTCAAAACCGAGGTGGAATCCTTCAAAGCCCCCAGGCCTGTGGAAAATACAGCCTAGACCGCAGAATCCTTTATAAACACATTCTATGAACACCTTCAGGAATGCATGGTTCAAGCAATCCCAAATAAAACTAAGACCCAATCCTCCAAAGGCAGATGTCCTGTCTGGTGGACCCCAGCCATAAACAAACTATACAATAGAAGGAGGAAGCTACTACATGATAGAGCAAAATCCCAAAAAGGGAAGGCATCTCTGATCAGTATTGGCAAAAAACTATGGGCACTCATAAAATCATCTAACGCCAGCTTAGAGTGAAAAATTGCACAGGCCACTAAGGATAATCACAAGGCTTTCTTTAGTTATGTTAGGAACCTGGGTGGGAATTCCCAGATATGCTCAGAATTAGTCCAAAATGGCAAAAAATACACAGAACCCACAGACATTGCCAACATCCTAGCTGACAGGTTCAGAGCAAACTTCTCCCCCCCTCCCCACCAAAAGGGCAAATATCTGTCCCAGCAAAGTGCTGCCCCCCCTGACATCTCAGATGCACAGGTAAGAGCCACCCTCTCCAAAGCAAAAAACACAGCATCAATGGGACCAGACAGTGTCCTGGGCTGCATCCTACATGAACTCCAAGAAGAGCTAAACCCAAACATAAAACTACTGTTCAATCTCAGCCTTACTACAGGATATGTACCCAAAGAGTGGTGTACAGCAACATTAGTCCCTCTCCACAAAGGTGGTGCCTCAACAGATCCTGGAAACTATCGCCCCATAAGCCTGACTAGCTTGGTCTGCAAAGCTATGGAAAGGATCATCATGGACCTTATAAATAAACATATTGGGGACTTACAGACACTGGATCCTACCCAGTTCGGCTTTGTTAAGGGCAGATCCTGCCTCATAAACCTGGTCAATTTCTTTAAAACAGTCACCAAGGCCACTGACGAGAGGAAGGTGGTCCACACAGCCTACCTGGACCTCGCAAAAGCCTTCGATACAAAACCCCACTTAGGCATTATAGATAAGCTCATCAGCTTAAATATAAACCCCTATGTCACTAGGTGGGTTGCAAACTGGCTCAAGGACAGAACCCCCATGGTTAGAATTGCTGGAGCCATGTCAGACTCCACACCAGTTACAAGAGGCATCCCACAAGGCTCAGTCCTGGGACCTCTCTTGTTCGGTATATATTTCTCGGAGGTACAGACCAACATGGAAGGACGGTGGCTGAACAAGTTCGCAGATGATTGCAAACTGGGCGCCATAATCGACTCTCCAGCCAACACAAGCATCCTCCAAAAGGGGCTCATAGAAACAGACAACTGGTGCCAGAGCCATGGCCTCAAGCTAAACGCCAAAAAGTGTATAGTCATCCCCTTTGGCAAAAACAAAGTGCCCACAAATTACCACATAGGTGGTAATCCATTAAGTATGGAAGAAGTAATTAGGGACCTGGGGACCCAATTTGATAGCAATCTCTCATTTGACAACCACGTGGCCAAAGTGGTTAGAAAAACATTTTATATAGCCCACCTAATCATGAAGGGATTCACATCTAGATCAGGGGAGGTCATCGTGCCTCTTTACTCATCCCTCATCAGGCCCATAATTGAGTATAATGCCCCTTTTGGGATGTACCTTACCAGACACCTGCAGCAACTGGGAAGTCCCCAAAAGTACCTCACCAAGAGGATCAAAGGGCTCAAACAGATGCCATATGCTGCCCAGTTAAAGAAACTCCAGCTCTACTCAGTGGCATACCACCTGCTCAGAGGCAATCTGTGCTTGATGTATAAAGCCATGTCCAACCCAGAATTAATGGACATGCTGCACCTCAGAAAATCCAAATCCCATCAAGCTACCCGCTCGAGAGGCTTGAACCTCAGCACTGAAATAAATAGGACATGCTGGAGGGACAGATTCATAACCCAGAGGCTCCCTTCACTCTGGAATAAAATCCCAGTCCAGGTTAGGCAGAGTCCCTCATTGACTCTCTTCAAGAGGAATCTTGATGAGTGGATGGGAGATCATAGGTTTACCCCGGGTATCACTTCTGTGTTACTGTTAGACAGAGGCACAGTATACTAACCTCAAAAAAGGGCATAGCAAAATTAATTTAAAATGGGTGGCGAAAGCCAAACACACTCTGGCTAGGCTTATAAATGCCCTAGGGCAGATAGCCTAGTATGAACCTATGAACCTATGATATATACTTCCCCCGAACTCAGGAGGAGTTGGCCAGCAATATGCATCTCTTCCACCATGTGACACACTACCCGGAGGTACTGGGTGCGATAGACTGTATGCACATACATATCAAGTCACCACCCGGTGAGCATGGTAGGCGCTACATAAACCGCAAGGGATACCACTCCAGGTCATGTGCAATTCCCAGGGCATTATCATGGATGTGTGTGCTGGCAGCCCTGGAAGCTACCATGACTCCCACATCTGGCATGCCTCACAGCTGTATCAGGTATTTGTCAGGGGGGACATCCCACATGGCCACCTTGTGGGGGATGCTGGCTATGCACTGGAGCCATGGATGATGACTGCTATCAGAAATGCACACACACCCATGCAAGAATGCCATAATGAGGCACACACACAAACCAGAATCATCATAGAGCATGTGTTCGGGATGCTGAAATCATGGTTCCGTTGCTTGGACATATCTGGTGGAGCCTTGCAGTACTCTCCAGGCATGTGTGCCCACATCTTCATAGTATGTGCCATGCTACATAATATGATCCTGCGGAAACAGCTGCAGCAGGGACATAATGGTGGAGGCCCTCACAGCCCACCGCAATTGCCAAGGCCATCACAGGCACAGAGGGATTCAGACCACAAACACCTTGTGCCAGCCCCAGTAGGCAGACGGAGGCATGCCCAATATGCCTACGCCTTGGCAAAGAGGGAATGTATAGCACATACTCTGACAGTGTAGGCCCCTATGGACTGACACACCTCTCCACCTGCACACACAGTAAAATGGATGGCACACACACACACGACCACCTGTAAATTGTAATGTATAGGTGGCCTACTGTGTGAATCCTATGATAGCTATCACCCTTTATCACAGAAGAGTATTATCAAAGGACAGGCTATTAGAGTTGCTAGAATGACTTCTTTAAAAGAAGATGTCTTGAGTGAATTTGACTTCTTGAAGGGGATGTTTGTGGACAGAGGTTATCCTTTAGAAATAATTGATAACATACTTAATGAAGTTTTAGAAGAATGGGGTAAAAAATATATCGAAGAAATTATCTATCAAGCATTGAGAACATTGGCCTACTGTGTGAGTCCTACATAGGCAGCCCTCAACCATTGCACAAACAACAGCTATTGGAACAAGAAATGTCAACACCTGAACAGTACACGCACCTAACAGCATATGTTGATACTGTATGTATAGGTTCCTAGGTACATCGGTAGGTACACGCCCGATTGTCAGAAGCCATTCATCAATCGAGGCAAACAGTGTCTTCTGTCGCCACCACATTGAGTAACCAACTGTCCCTCAGTGGAGCAGAGCCAATTGCGGGATCCATGTGTGTAATCACTGTTCCCCATACACTCTGCATGGATTCCCTGGTGTGTTAATGAGGGGTTCCATACAATGTAATCATGGATGTAGTGGCAAAGCATGGGGTGTACCCATGACAGGTATCTGTCACCCCAGCATGCTCCACCTATGGTTGTGTGAAGGTGTAGCACATTATAGTGTGTGGCTCACTGTGACATACATTCCCAATGCTGGAGCACATCCATTAAACATCACTTTGACATACCATTAATAGGTCTCATCCATATGTAAACTAACTGAGTTACCCATTTGATTGCAGTATGGAGTAACAGCCGTAGTACAGTCTACATACAAAACGCCATAACACGTGTACAAATCCCAGATGCCCAAGTGGAATATGCACTGACTGTCATGCATGTTCCCGGTACCACGCCCTGCAAGGGATGTTACGTAATCCCGAAGGCACGAATAATGGATGTTGGATGCAGGTCATCAGATCAGGTTTAGCACATGTTAGTGGGAATATGCGTTGCCCAATGCTGGTAAGCGTCGTTTAAACATGACTATACGGATATGCGCAAAACAGGGCTAAGCTTCTCTGAATATCACGCAGATCATGGTCATTGATGTCCAGAACAGGTGAAGCTAGCATTATTCACTCCTGTACTAATAGTGCCTGCTTTGAAGGGTAAAACAACCACTGCCAGGAGTAGACCACGCAATCATGTACGCAATCACCTAACACTAAGCTACCCAAGATGTACCAACAGCAGGTGTGTAATGTGACAGGTTCAAACACAAACGTGCGGAGTCCAGGAAACAGTATGCACCGACATGTACACAATGAAAGTTGTATTCTCCCTCTCACTCACTCTCTCATATATATATATATATATATATATATATATATATATATATATATATATACAATAGAGATAGAAAGGGTGATTGAGAGATATATGTTGATATATATGGATTCACCTATATCTGCAAATATATAGATAGGTCAATGACATGTACACAACAATGGAGGTAGAAATAAATAGGATACTGCCAACTATGGAATGTGTCACATACCGACACTCGTAATCATGGGGCTTAAAGACCAAAAGAACACAGTACTGGAACACTGGAACCGCGTGTAATATTATCACGATATTAACGGACATTTAGTTATCGCTGCCGGTGTTGCAGTCCACATAGGTACTGTGTTCATCTGTGTTTGTGATTGTTGTAGTCTGTGTATGTGTTTGTTGAGGGTGCCGTGTGTGTTTCCGTGGGACTGTAATGTGTGTGTGTGTGTGTGTTTGCATTGTGTGTCTGTTAGTGCTAACTTGGAGGTAGATCATTAAGGTAGTTGTGGTTATAGCTGGCTGTAGGCATATGGTTACCACCTGTCCCACTTTAAGAGGGACAGTCCCTCCCTGGGCAGTTGTGTCCTGACAAAAAAAATTAAAAAGGGCAAATGTCCGAGATTGTAGGACATAATTATGTCCCATATATTATGTAATAGCTGCATTAAATAGTTATGCCTGTATCTACAAAATGTAAATGTTACATGAAACATGATAAGTAGCTAAAGTGCGACAAGAATAAGTATGTATTCAGGATAAAAGTATGTTCTATCCTGTGTACTGACCGTGGGTATGTGTTGGCCTGTAAACACTGATGTGTGTCCTGCAAATGTCCCACTATGGCCATTTGAAAAGGTGGCAACCCACGCCAAAGCACCAACACAACTGCAGTGAGTGCAAACATCTGTGACAGAAATACACGAGACAGCTGTCATTTAGTAACATTCCTTTACATATCACTGTATTTCCAGAGGTATGGAAGTATCAACCTCACCTGCATACTATATAGAAACCAATTAACAATGGCTCAATTTATAAGCCAGTAACAACAACCATAGTTCAGTCTACTAACTGATAGGTCTTCAATTAGGGAAGGAGCCCACACACATATATGGAATATGTAGAAATGCAGTCCCCACAAACCTGTATATGCTATGTACACCCACCTACATCTCCCCAACACCCGAAACAATTGCAATACAGACTGTAATAACATCACAAACATCCACTCACTCAATTACATCTGCAGAAGCGTTAACATACCTTGTGAGAGACACATTTGTAAAGGCGCCATGTGAAATCGTAGCTGTTGTATAATGGAACAGATGGCGATGTTACAGGTTTTGTTTTCAATAGTCCTTTATCAGATGGCTGAGATAACAGGCACACTCACATGTAGAACCACATATTCTAGCCATCACACACAATCCACGTGGGACATAAATTCAAAATATTCATGTCTCTACAAATAGCAATTGCAATTCCTCACAACAAAACACACTCCCCGAAGGTAGGGCAAAAGGGCAATGCCCAATTGGAGAATTAAATTATCCCCCACTGTTGCCACGTAATTGGTGAATGGAGTAGCTGCACAGCTGATATGCATGTAATAATTTACTCAGGAACACCAATTGGTGGCAGGAAACCACGTTACAGGTATCGACGTATATAAGGATGACTTGCCATACTTTCAAACTGTATGCTCGTACCATAGAACCATTTAAATAGTAAAGGTGTAAGAGAGATATTTATGAAGATTCGGAACACTATCAAGGTATGTAGAACACTCAGTATGTTAGTGTATGTAGAGCCTGTTTTGTATTAATTAAAAATGTACTCAATGCATAAAGTGGGAAAAGGTATTATGTAGTGATGTCTTGTTGAGCATAGTAACACTTGTAGAAATTGTGTGTCCTGCTGTGGGCCACAAGGTAAACATCACATACACCACAGGGGATGTTACATGGGGGCTTTAAACAGAACAATTCCACACCACCCGCCATCAGTGGTAGGGTATGTCCAACAAGTATGTGCCATAGCAGGGGATAGTATATGTTGATATACTGTCACACTAGGCATGTGCATGGGCATATAATGACAATAACATGCCTAAGGTGGTCCTGCTGTGCAAGTATGCTTTGCATTATGGGATAATGTGTAAAATATGTGTAATGTACAGTATTGTAGGTAGATATGTCAGATATTCTACACAGCATAACTGTTATATCATGCAAACAAAAGGTATTGTCTATTGGTATGTACAATGCACGATAACAGGATACATATGGCTTGTAGTCATGGGACACTGTAACAGCATGATAGCTAATCAAAATGGAAGAGCTACGCAATTAACCATGCACAAAGGACATGCAATAGCTTCACAGGTTCATAGTGAGGTACTATGCTGTCTGGCAAGTCTATGTGTAAGCCCAACTGCAGTGTTTACACTGGCGGCACCTCTCTAAGGTAGTGTCCTGTCTGTAAACAGCAGAGCCATGTGTTACCTGCACCTCTGTACAGTACAGCCACTGCAGTGATCCCTGGTGTATCTGTTTGGCCGCCTACAGAGTCACCTATGACCGGTGTGTTGGGTATGTTATAACACCCTATTGGCTGTAGTTTATGGGCACACATGAGTCTGTGGGCTATAAGTAATTGTTATTGTGTTTGGTAATGAGGGCTGCCTCTGGTGCCTCTACAGAGTATGGAGAGGTTCTGCAAATGTCGTACTCATACTATGTGTGGCCTGTGGTGGTGGAGATCTAGTGAGACTATGTGATGAGTGGGGTGTGTTGCAAATGTTAAACGTTCCCACATGAATGTCAGGTTCAGTCTGGGTTGGTGAGAGCATTACCTCCAGCATGGCTACATATGTGCATCTCCCACAGGCTGTAGTGTCATATGTTGGGAGGTGAGCATTGACTGTGTATATGAGACAATTGCTCTATTGCCACATGTTTGCCATATTCATTATATAGACAGGCAATAGCACTGGTAAGTGACACTTGGACATGCCTGTATATTCAATCATGTCTAAAAAGATATGTGAGTTACATGTGTACAACAGCTGTTGTACTGTAAGCAAGCTGGAAATGTAAGGACAGACAGAGTACTTGCAAGAAATGAGTTGGAATGGGTGCTATAGTAATTATTAGCTCATGAAGTACTTACATGTTCTGAATAAGTGCTGAGCATGAATATGCAATACAGATAGGGTGTTGGATAATATCAACCCACTGCAACCCACAAGTGGAGACGACAGTCATAATTGGAGGCAGTGCACTATTACCCTGCTGAGTATGGTCTGCAAGTCTATGAACCTTTATCAACGTAGATGTTATTACAGAAATAGATGACAGTAAGGATGATTTCACACTGCATAGCATACCTGTGACAGGTCATAGGACATCATCACCCATACCATGTTCCGGCTACACTGAGTATACTAGATGTACCTTCGTATGGCATAGGAGTGTTCTACCAGTGGCCTGTTGACAGAAGCAACACTACAAAAGGTGTCTGAGTGACATGTGCATATCACACCAGTGGCAGCTACAGTAAAACAGGGTTAATGCTGTGTACTCCCCCCTCATTGTAGCCCATACCACACAGACAAATGGGAGGCATCTGTGTATGTAAGGATGTGAATGGCCATGACCTAGGAGCAATAACTGTCTCAGTGTTGTGGGCAACATACAGAATGGGCTTTGTGGGTGAGGTGTGTGACATATGTGCACAATCTGACAGCTGATAATAGCATTGTCACCACTAGGTGAATAACCCTGTACCCATTAACTACCACCTAGGCAGTGGTCAACATTATGGACACTGTGTAAGGGATGGTGCTGTGCAGTTCACCTCCCTGAGTTGGTGATGTCTCCAGGCCTATAAGTAGTCATACGAAGCACCCATGTCATGACAGGGTGCCATCCATGAGCATGGAGATCATTGGACAGGCATACTCAGCACACGGGTGAACAGTATCGGATCATATATCACCTTTAAGGGGTATTGGCCATGCGTGAATGGGCGATATCAGCCTTCACAATCCTCACCTCCACTATGCAGCATGCTGGCTACCTTGCATAAAGACATGTGCTACACTGTGATGTTGGACATGCTACACGTACATATCCTGATCCGAAAGACATACATCATGGACAGCCACCGTCCTACTACAAGGATCACCACATGCTGGACAGATCCCTGTTCCATACATGTTACATACTCCTGCCATACCATGCAACCCTGTCCATCAACGCTGCACATGTCATCATGTCATACATGGTGTGATGACCGCATGGTAGATGTATTATTAACTGTCTGGATCAGTAATGTGGCACTGATGCACCTCGCGGTGGCAAAATGGCTGTCAGATACAGATAGAAAACCTTGCCCGTACATGCTATAGTTGATAACCATCCCTGCACATGGTGTCCGGCTAGCCATTGTCCCATGTCTATCACATGTGCAACACAGGTGATACGTGGCAGGATGTTGAACTGCTGTACAGTGCCGTGTAGATGTATATGGCAAAACACATGCATGCAAAGGTTTCTGTGCGTATGTGTGCATTGTCACTGCTCATGTCCATTAAGGCAGTGTATGTGTTGATATGTGACATATACACAGCATCAAGGTCAACAGCATTACTGTGGACACATCCAGGCATGTGCTGATAGGTAAGAGCACCAGTACAGGCAAGCAGACATGCCCACATCAAGACAGCATTCACATGGAGTATGAACAATCTAATGAGGTGACACACATATATGGTAATGATATCCAATGCATAATGGGTGTTACATGTGTGTGACACAAACATGTCAGTCGTGTCAGTGTTATGACGATTTGCAAAGATAACTGTTCAGATGTACTAGATTTAATACAAATGTATGTGCAGCTGTATTTCTGTACATCTCTGTGATACTGTGACCTGTCTTCATCATTATGTCTTCCAGATAATGCCTCATTCATGCCTGCCAGCGTATAGCCGCCTGGAGGATGATGCCCTCATCCCGTACCTCCATGAGAACTATGAGGTGTTGTTCAGCCAAATGCCACAGCATGCCCAGCAGCATGACGACCTGTGGCAGGACCTTCGCAGGTGGGTTAATGATGTGGGTGGCCATGACCGCACCTACCAGCAGGTGCGCAGACACTGCACGGACCTGATACGACATGCGAAACAGCATGCCAATGCAATTACCAGGGAACAAGGTGGAACAGGTGGTGGGCCACCAACCAAGCCTCCACTCACACCCATCGAGGAGCTAATGGCCAGCCTGGGGACACCCTCAGAACAGCATCCACAAACACTAGCTGCCATCGTGGAGGTGGGTGTCTCCCAGCCAATGAGCCTGGAGTTGTCTGGTAAGTCACTACTGCACATATGACTATTGTATCCCATTTAGTTGCATGTGTCACTGTCCAATATGTAATGTAACATCATATGCAAGGTATGTTTACACACATGCCGCATACTACAGTATGCTACCCTGTGTATGCACACATGTGCATACTATATGCTATTGTACAGGCAAATGTGTTAACATGCACAGTGCATCGTGTGGCTGTCATACAGTCATGGATAATGTTCAAACTGGTGTGTCACCCTATACAGGTACCTCTGGTGTGCCGCACAGACATCAGTCCATTGCAGGTTAGACAGTTATCAGTATCAGGCATGTTAATGCATATATCTATTCGCCATGTGGCCAGTTAACACATGTACACATAATTATGGTCCAGTCACGATATACAGGTCGCATCTGTCATCATTCACACTGGCTACCCATGTGCAATATATACAAACTAAATGGAACACCGACATGAAACCACAGTATCTGTCATTGCTAGATGTGTGGACAGCTGTGCATATAATGGTGGAGGTGTTCAATGTAGGCATATGTACTATACATTGGAACAACACATGTGTGGTATGCAAACAGTGCCACACAGTGAGCTGGGATATGGGCAGTCCACAGGAGTCACCATTGTGTAATATGCCCCTGCAATGGGTGCACACATTGTGATGTGCCATCTGACATGTCCCAGACATGTAGTGTTCCGGCTGCAATATTGTCCCACTATCCCATAATACATACCCCCATACCAAACGTACAACCCATTGTCTGCATAGCCCTGTGGACAGTGACATATCTCACATATCTCACATCTATGGGTGTATGTCATATGGGACAGCACAGACATGTGAGATAGATGGCCATCACAAACATTTGGCCAACACATGTTCATACATGGCCATGGAGGATGGCCAGAGACATGTAGCCACATAGTAGTTGTGATGTGTATACACCCTGTTGCACATTGTCCACCCATGGTCCAACTATAGCCTTAGATGACTGATTATATAGTTGATGTGGAACACTGGACATCCTAAAAGCCTGTGCACAGCTAGTGGAGGTGTCACTTAATTCGACCATGTAAGATGTGTTGAACATCACGACTGTGTCATAGCATGACAGTAGTCACCTGTACAGCTTCCACAGACATTGACAGCACATCAGGCCACAGGTACCGTACATTCCCCTTGCTGCTGTAGGACATCACTGTCAGCCGTGCACCTCATGTGTGTGGTACATTAATTTCATGTGGGACATGGTGTATTGACAAGTCTGCCATGTGTGGACATGGCTGCCAGGCAGCTAAGACTTTGTAGTAGTTGTGCAGGGGTGTCATCCATAGATCTTCCAGTGACCTGTCACATGACACAGCATGGTTTGGTGTGTATAAACCTCAGCAACATGGGTCACAATCTACAGTTATGTAATGTGTATGCACGCAGTTATGGCTATGCACTGTGTGCATATTACACTGTATAGCAATATAGATGCCTCATGATGCCATGCAATGGCACAGTGTCTTTACTTCACACTGTATAGCAATGTAGATGCCTCACACTACCCTTCAATGCTCATGCGCATTTGCTAAAAGTGCATTCTATCTGTAGGGCATACAGACAACACTGCAATGTGATACCCATTACAATGCTGTACATGTGTCAGGCCACCGTTGTGTCAGACATGTATGCATGTCAGTGCACACATCAGAAGATTACATGTCAAGGTCACTTCAGCCATGTGTACTGTTAACCTGTGCTGGTCCACATGGTGTATCACAGGGATGCATGCTTACTACCATGAATGTGTGAACTGCATGGCTACTGATATGACACCTGCTTGCTGTTGTGTGCAACCCAGGGAGATATGCTAACTACCACTATTAATGTCTGAGCTGCATGCTGTCTGCTGTATCCCATGCATGCTGCATGCCATCTGTCAAATCACATGCATGGTGTGCCTGTGTGTCTGTGTGTGTATATTGTAATGTAGAGTCTTTCTTTGCATTCACAGGTGATGTAGGTGCGTTACCCTCCTGCGGTACATCTGATGTTAGTGTCCCCACAAATACTAGCAGTGATGAACATATGCATGAGGTACAGGCAGGGTTGTCAGGGTTGAATCTGTGCCAATGGTTGTCATCCCAGCTATGTCCCCCTCTTCCCCGCACACAGTTCTCATGCCAACACATACCCCATCACCAGTGGCCATAGAGGAAGGACAGTCAGCGTGTGTTAGCTTGGAACAGGAATGTGTGGTTGCTACAGAAGGTGTGTCTTCACACCATGGTGTCAGTGTAATGACTGCAGATGTGCCACACAGGCATGTGGCCAGTGCTGCTCATAGGAGGACCTCTGGCAGACATGCACCTGTAGGACAGAGCACAGCAGCTGGTGTCACCAGACGCATGTTCCAGCAGTGGTGGCTGGTGACTTCAAATCAAAGGATGGCTGCAGGAGACAGCTTAATGGGTGGGGCAAATAGGAAGGGGTGTGGCCAACTAGAAAGGGGTGGGCTATGCTCAAAACCACAAAAACTTGAACTTTAATTAAATATGCTGCCCTAGGTGCCAGACCATTATTATGAAAGTCCAATCAAGACAAAATGAAGTGTAGAAGAAAAAAAATGTCAATGCATTGACTACATGACAGCTTACTTAATATCTAGATGGAAACAAAAAAGTTGTGAGGCATAAAAAAATAAATTAATTTTTAAATACATTACTAGAATGCCATTCACAATCAAGTATAAAAAACAAGCAGCACTCAACTCAAACCACTTCTCCTTGCACTGCAGTTCTAATTATAATTCATATTCAGCTTTATAAAAGTACCAAGTAACATGCTGAAAGTAGCAATCTCTGTGATACCCTCACTTGTAAAAATGTTTCTTATGCAAAACAGACCTGCTGCCTGACAACAACAATCTATTTGTTTCATGGGGAAAACATGATCAAAGTCAAAAATGAACAAAAAACAAGAAACAAGCTCAAGATAAATTGCTTAAAGGATTACTGCACAGGTTATGGACCACACATGATAGATTTGCATTCTGTTTAGTTTACGGGTAAAGCCTGCAAAGATGACTGCAAGTCTCCAACAAATGTAATGAGCTTCTGAAAATACTGTAATCCTGTCCTTTATTACAAATATTGTCATGTGCATTTCAATACCTAAGGATTATACGTTATCTAGTTATGTAAATATTTTCTGCATGGCAACAACAAAAAGGCTTTCAATGTTGGTAATTCTTTAACAGTATGCTTATTAAAGTTTACTTGCTTCTTACAATCTCAGAAAAGCTTACCTGATAGTCATTAAAGCATTGCTACTTAAACACAGAGCAACAGACACTGCACAGCGTGCACTTTCTGAATGATAAAGTCATGTTCAGAGATGCTCTTATGTATACTTTTATGGGCACCACATAAAAAAGTAATAATTTTCTGGAGCTATCTAAAGCAGTTACTGATTTATTTCCTGTAACTTCATCAAAAATACACATTGCAATGTCAATAAGCTTGCTAGGCTTATGGTAAACAGATTCATAGGCATTCTTATAAAATGAAGTACAGAAAGGCAGTTTTATTTTCACAACTGAAAAGAAATTCAAATTCAAATATAAAAGAAAAATGTTTTTAATATAAAAATGCATGCATATAATAAACAGATTTTAAATAATAGTCTTGTGCATTGATAATACATTACATGCTGCTTTGGCACTGATTATTATGTATAAGTCAAGCCTTTTCTGATAAAAAAATATCTTATCATGCATTATTACATGAGCTGCAGTGCTGAATGCAGTAAAATAAGGTTTGCATAATTTTTTACTGTGCACAGGTTGGGGTTTACCTTATTTCAAGAGATAATGTCATCTATTTTTCTAGCGGTCTTATTTAAGTAGAGCAAGCCTACCTGCCTCACCATACTCATGGATACTAATCCTGTCCCTAACTCTAACACTGCACATTAACTTATGAAAGTCTCTTTCTCTAAGAACACTACTACACAAGATACTCAGACATATGTACCTATGTATCAAACATGCACAATACTTCTATCCCCTAATATAACCCTTTATGCTACACCTATAACACAAACACTTGCACAGAGACTCATAATCACTCTCAACAAACATCATCAGCACTTACTAAATTTGACCACCTCATTCACACAGTGCAAAGCATTCAAACACACCACTAAATCTATCTCCTTACCTGGCTATTACTCTAACCCTAACTTGGAAACGCTCGCACATGCTCACTCACACACAAACACCACTAACTCTGTTATCTTACTAAGCCCTTAGACTGTCCATCACACACAAACACAGCCCAACCCCAGCAAACTTACCATAAACAAAAACCTTTGAACTGACAGATTCTAGTGCAGATTTCACTGCGTTTGAGAGTACTGTTAAAAAAAAAAACATTACATGGACATCTGTACAGAGCCGGGCCTGACACCTACCTAATAACTTCACTTGTTAAAAAAGTGACTGTCCATCTCTGTCACAAGAAAGAAACTCTTTCTTTTCCTCTCTGTTTGACTCTGTGACTGCTCGTAAGCAAGGCAACAGGCAAGCAATCTGAAAAAAACAAAGTTGTTTATTTTATAAGTTATTCACCAATGGAGCACCATAGCAAGTAATCAAAGTACTGTGCTACAAGCTACTACTACTAACTGATTCTCGCTCTCTTTTTCGAGAAGAGTGCAAGTACCAATCAGTAGCCATCCAGCCATCCACATCACGTGGCAGTCCGACCCCCCCCTCTACTTTACTGTGTGGTTAAACCCGCATAGACTTCTGGGCATCACACTGATGCCTTCTCATTAATCTGGACTGCTTTTACAGCAGTCTAGATTAACAGAAATGCTAATAAAAACAAATAAATAAATAAATAAAAATGGAACTCGACGAGCATGCGCAGTTCGAGTTCCAGGACTTTGTGAGTTGGTCGGACTTGCTTAGAGCACAACAAACAACAAACAAACAAAATATTTAAATATATTTATTTTTTTTTATTGAATGTAAAATGTCCACACTTTAATCTTTTTGCTGGGAGGGCTGCAGTCCTGCAGTTCAATAGCACGAGCTGCCACTGTGTTTCAGACTGTAATGGCGGCACAGGCACATGCTGAATGGCAGAACAGAGAAGGGCAGAGGCTTCAGAGGGCTGCTATCCGTACTCTAAATGACAAAATCCAGGCATTGGCAAATGCTCAACAGCAGATTGCTGATGTTCTGGACAGGCGATTGGGTGACATGGTTGGAATCCTTGACTGTGGCATGGCAATCTGTGAGCATGAGCTGTCTGTGCTGGAACATCTGGTAGGAGTGAGGCATGGGCCATGTGGACATAGGCCAGCTACACCACCTAGTGCAGGTCAACGTGAGTGAGCCACCTCACATGCCCGCTCCCATAGTGCTGGTAGCAATAGTAGTGCAGCTGGTGGTGCGCTGTCCTCACCAGGACACAGCAGGCCATGTGGATGTGGCCCTGGATGTTCCCAGTGGGGACACGGTTCCAGTGGACAAGTGTCATAGGACAGTAGCCAATCTGTACCTCCGCCTGGTAGTGCCCGTGCAACCCCTGGCAGGCACAGGTCACGTGGCCATGGCAGGACACAGTGAGCTGTACATCCTGGTCTGTACAATCTGGAGCTGTCAATAATACCCCTATGTAGGCCTGAAAAAAGGCAGAACTGTGTGCACACATACATGCACACAGCTGAAACATCTGTAGGGCACCGCAACACCCACATGCATAATGACCACACATGTCCAATCAGATCACCGGACCTTACCCACACACATGATGTTATCCACTGGTGCAGCATATGCCCCTGGCAAACGTTATCACTCTGTGCATATGATGATGCCTGTGCCGCATCCCTGTCATCCACACCATCGGTGCAGGGACATGCTTATATGGTCTGATGCACAGGCTGAACAGAATAGTGAGATAAGTGTATATTACATTAGTTGTGTACTGTTACAGGTGTCAGGTGATTTACAGTCAGTAACACCCTGACCGCTGTGTAGGTTGCATGTCTTCACATTCAAGTAACAGTAACATTGCGTACTGTTTGCACATGTAATGGTAGGATAGCTTGTGACACACCTGTGAGCCGTCATCAGCAAACATCCATCTGCAAAGGTGGATCACCACTTTATGTACACACATTCATCCATACCTGATGTACATCCTACCATACTGTCAGTATTTCACAATGTACAGCTGCCAGTGATGGGGCTGCATTGCAACTGCATGTTGTAGTTAGGCGCAGATGAATTACATACATCAGCTACTGCACATGCATGGTAGTTGCATGCACACCACTACATGTACATGTGTGTTGGTCCTACATTCCTGTCATGTAGCCATGTTTGTATGCATTGCAATTGGTGGACATGTGTGATGACATACATAACACATGGACTGTTGTATGATATGATGGTTGTCATGGATAACTAGCACAGAGGGAATGTTACCTCAGTCAACATTGCTACCTTATGTACTGTTAGCATTCAACAGC
Organism: Protopterus annectens; assembly: GCF_019279795.1. Lineage (NCBI taxonomy): Eukaryota > Metazoa > Chordata > Ceratodontiformes > Protopteridae > Protopterus > Protopterus annectens. The sequence goes on from NC_056744.1 coordinate 1,523,982,810, forward strand.
CATGGACCTACCTTCCATGTGCATGCATGTGATTGCTGTAGCCACTTGTCTGCATGGAGGACAGCAAAAGCTATGCTATGTACATATGTGTTGTGTGTGTGGTCCATGTACATATCCACTGCGATTACATGTATGTCATATCCAAACATGAGTGTTCTTTGGTGTACAGCGACAGTCATCTGTTACAGCTGTGTAAGACCCAGGGCCCCTGTTATGTGTAGAGCTGACCTGGTTATGAACAGTGGTATCATTGCATTGCATAACACATGATGGAACCTTATCAGTACATGTGTAGTCTGCACAGTTGCTGTAGACCTATGTACAGTCCACTGGTCATGAGTCACATGGTGTTGTAGCAATGTATGGATGTGTGTTGCTGGTCCAAGGACATGGTGATGTCTGAGGGCTACATAGTAGAATGCGGCATTTACCACTGTGATCTGCACCTGAGACATCTGTGATGGCTCTTGAGTGTGTACTGGTCGGTACATGTGAGTGGCCTTCATGTATGTGGGGACAGTAACACCAAACTGTGCCCTTCCGTGTTTAGAATCTGTGTGCATGCAAGACAGTCCTTCACTACTACTAAGTCTGTGAGCATGCCCAGTATGCCGTTGTGCAGATGGACACATAGTACATTCCAAACTGTGCCCTTCCGTGTTTAGAATCCGTGTGCATGCAAGACAGCCTTTTGCTACTACTACTAAGTGTGTGAGCATGCCCAGTACGCTGTTGTGTAGATGGACACACAGTACATTCCAAACGGACGTGTGATACTAAGTGTGTGAGCATGCCCAGTGACACCTTGTGTCAGTTATGTGCCTCTGTGTATGGGCATGGCCATTGAAATCCTGTATAGCGATGGTGGTCATCCAGGCAACAGATGTCCATACCCCATGTCAGGATGGATTCCTACATTGAACACACTGGTTGACTGTCTTGAAGGGTGTACTGTCTGTGGCACATCTTGTATCTATGTAGTGTTGTAATAGTGCTCCGTAGATAGGCAGTTGTCCCGCTCACACCACTGCTGTGTGTTTGTCTACATCTACCGTGGGACAGTAATATGCTTTTAGACTGCTCACTCTCTATACATTCCCTATCGGCGTCTTTGCCTTTGCGGATGATGTCATCCACCTAGAAGTATGCCTCTGGCAGTGCTGTGTTCCAGTAATCTCAGTAGCGTGTTCTGTAACTGCATAATGCTGTAGTGTGATAATATAGGTAGGTGTATGTTTGACTCCCAGCTCTGCCAAGTGTGTGTGTGTGTGTGCTTCCAGCTCCCTGGGGACAGAGTAATGCTTTTAGACGGCTCACTCCCCATACATTCCTTATCAGCGTCTTTGCCTTTGCGGATGATGTCATCCACCTAGAAGTATGCCTCTGGGAGTGCTAAGTTCTAGTAATCTTGGTATTGCATTCTGTAACTGCGTAATGCTGTAGTGTGATAAGGTAATTAGGTGTATGTTCACCTCCCAGCCCTCCCAAGTGTGTGTGTGTGTGTGTGTGTGTGTGTGTGTGTGTGTGTGTGTGTGTGTGTGTTTCCAGCTGCCTGGGGACAGAGTAATGCTTTTGGACGGCTCACTTCCCATACATTCCCTATCAGCATCTTTGCCTTTGCGGATGATGTCATCCACCTAGAAGTATGCCTCTGGGAGTACTGTGCTCCAGTAATCTCGGTAGCACATTCTGTAACTGCATAATGCTATAGTGTGATAAGGTAGTTAGATGTATGTTTGACTTCCAGCCCTGCCAAGTGTGTGTGTGTGTTTCCAGCGGCCTGGGGACAGAGTAATGCTTTTAGACGGCTCACTCCCCATACATTCCCTATTGGCGCCTTTGTGTTTGCGGATTATGTCATCCACCTAGAAGTATGCCTCTGGGAGTGCTGCGTTCCAGTAATCTTGGTAATGTGTTCTATAACTGCATAATGCTGTAGTGTGATAAGATAGTTAGGTGTATGTTCGACCCCCAGCCCTGCTGAGTGTGTGTGTGTGTGTGTGTGTGTATGTGTGTGTGTGTGTGTGTGTGTGTGTGTGTGTGTGTGTGTGTGTGTGTGTGTGTGTGTGTGTGTGTGAGTGTGTGTGTGTGTGTGTGTGTGTGTGTGTGTGTGTGTGTGTGTGTTTCCCATTACCTGGGGACAGTGTAATGCTTTTAGATGGCTCACTCCCCATACATTCCCTATCGGCGTCTTTGCCTCTGCGGATGATGTCATCTACCTAGATGTATACCTCTGGGAGTGCTGTGTTCCAGTAATCCTGGTAGCCAGTTCTGTAACTGTGTAATACTGTAGTGTAATAAGGTAGTTAGGTGTATGTTCGACTCCCAGCCCTGCCAAGTGTGTGTGTGTGTGTTTCCAGCTGCCTGAGGACAGAGTAATGCTTTTAGATGGCTCACTCCCCATACATTCCCTATCGGCGTCTTTGCCTTTGCTTATGTCATCCACCTAGAAATATGCCTGTGGGAGTGCGGTGATGCTGAAACTTGGTAGCACGTTCTGTTACTGCATGATGCTGTAGTGTGGTAGACTAGACAGGTAGGTGCTCGATTCCAAAGCATGGCAGGTGTGTGTGTTTGGCAGTTATACCGTATGTGTTGGTATCTGTGGGTGGCTAGCTGCGGGATGTGTTCAGTGTGTTTTGTTGCTGACCTATATAGTGTCCACAGCCCACATATTCTGCCAGGACACTGGGTTGTCAACACATACATTCACCAATAGGTCTGGTGAGTAAATGTCAGCAGCCCTACTCTTACCCTTGATATGGTCTGACCCATGTGACGCAACAAAACACACGTGCCTTGATAATTACAACACTACATGATGCAGGTGGCACATGTAGTTTCCTTTTCATTCCTGTCTAATGCTTTGCTGTCATGTGGTCCGCTGTTGTGATATAAATGCAATATCTACATATGTGTGTACATGTATATGTATGTATATATATATATATATATATATATATATATATATATATATATATATATATATATATATACATGTCCATGTATATATGTATACAAATAATATATATGATATATATAGATATAGAGATAGACATAGATGTGAACATATGTCTGGGGACATCAGCACTATTGAATATTTTTGTTGGATGATCTGTATGTGATAACCTGGGATCTATGTATATCTGCCATGGTGTAGTGGTAATGCACATTGTCTGTAGTTTGCAGGGTCACGGGCTATAGTCATGTAGACACCGGATATTTTGTTGCTGGGAAGACCATGGGACATCAAATATGGTTATAGTAAGGCACCTGCTGCCAGTTGTGTACGGATCTGAGCGACACTGAGCAGTGGTTATTAATTTGGAGGTTTGGTATGGGTCATATAACTATTCATTAGAAGACTATACTATGCAGATGAGGTTGACAATAGTGTATCCCATTTATCACCAGGGTGTGATGCAGGTCCCTGGAGTGTATGTGTGTAGTCAGCCAGGTGCAGGGCTCAAATATAGTTGACAGCATGGGAGGGGGGTCAGGCATACTGTAGGTACATTGCAGTACCGTGCCTCGGGAGTGCTCCTGCCTTAGCACGCCTAAGTTAGGGGTGTGTCTATACCTGCCTGGTGACACTGGGAGAGATGACAGCAGTGGTGGGGTAGTCAGGGTGTACTGGCTGCACAAACAGGTGTTGATCAGCACAATCAGCAGATGACATGGCCAGCCCACACCTGAACAGTGCGGTAGTGTGAGCAAGCAGCATACACACAGGTTTCTTCCGCACTCTATACCACCGTTGTGTACCTGCGGGGACATTTCATGACACAGTCTAACCAAATGAGAAGGGTTGCGGCAGGCAACATATACCAACATGTGCAGGAGGCTGGGGCAGTGAGGATGTGTATGCTGCCGAACAACCCTTACTGCGGTGACATAAGACTTTATAGACCCAGGGTGACTTACCAGGGGCTACATGGACTGGGGATGGTGGAGCACTATGGGCTGGCTAGAGACCTCCTACAGCGGCTTGTTGACCTGTGCCTGCCACACCTGAAACATTAAACACGCCAAGGGAAACCCATCACAGTGGATACCACTGTATGTGTTGGCCTAGGTGTACTAGCCACAGTACCTCACACAGCACAACTGGGGATATCATGGGTATCTCACAGGCATCTGCATCCAGAGTATTGCACCAGTTCACAGACGCCATGTCAACACATGCTAGTGAGTATGTACATGTCCTCCACACACGTGATTAGTAGACCAGCAATATGCATCAGTTCAACCACATGAATGACTACCCTGGGGTACTGGGTGCTATAGCCTGCACACACATACACATCGAAGCACCACCCGATGAGTGGGGTAGGGCCTACGGTCACTGCAGGGGCATACCCTCCAACAGCTAGGCCATATGTGATGGCCAGGACATGAGATTGAATGTGTGTGCGGTTTGCCCTGGAAGCTATGATGATTCCAATATATGGCTTCTGACACAGCTGTACCACACCAATGCCAATATGGACATCCTCTACAGTCTCCTAGTGGTGGATGCTGGGTAAACACTGGTGTCGTGGCTGATGACACCCATCAGCATTGCACACACACCTGAACACTCACACCATAATAAGGCGGATGCACAGGCAAGACATAAAATTGTGCATGTGATTGGGATGCTCAGTTCATGGTTCTGGTATCTGGACGCATCCAGTGGAGCCCTGCAGTATTCACTAGCTACATGCATACAAGTTGTTATGGTATTTGCTATGCTACACAATCTTATCCTGCAGTAACAGTTGCAGCAGGAACAGCATTGGGCAGGGCCACACAGCCCAACACCACTGCCAAAGCCTGTACCGGCACAGTGTGAGTTAGTGAAGGAACTACCTGAGCAGGGCACAGTCAGCGAAAGCCCATGCACAGTATGACCTGCCCTTGGCAAAGATGCAACACAAGGCATATGCACTGACACAGTAGGTACCCATGGATTTCCCCTCTCTGACCCGCACACAGTACAATGGATGCCAAACATGACACTACCTGTGCTCGGCCATGTATAGGAGGTGCACTGTGTGCATCTGACATAGGCAGCCCTCCAGCACTGTCCTCAAGTCCAGAACACACCCAGGGTATGTCTATTGACCTAACAATTGTCAGTTGTATTAGAATGTGTACTTACCCATTGCTATGGTATGTATGTGAGCATACAAGTGACTGTGGTGGCAGAATGTTAGGGCAGCAGACAGTACACATCCATAGTGGCAAACATGACCTCCGTAGCACATATGGGGGTCACAATGATAGCCAGTAGTACACAGGGTGTCCTAACCCACTGCAGATTATGGGCTGACCATCATGTGTGTCCGTACAGCCCACACACGTTCCATGCAGCTGGACAGATGTGGACCAATACAGACAAATGATATACAATGGCCTATGGATATGCCCAATGAATGACCCCAACCCCCTAAGACACACATAGACTACAGCAGGCCAGGCAGTTTGATGTAGGTTGTGTAAGCTAGGACGTCCAACACCACTGTGCTGGTATTTAAAGCTGGGAACTGACGTACACTGGTATCCCTCCAACCAGCAATTTAGGTAGGTCCACACACTGACATAGAGTACCTGGCATACTAGTACAGTAGTGGCAGATTTGTACAACTGTCAGCTGTGCCCCCCGTCAAACCTACACATGTGAGAGTCCTGTGCGCCACCCACTGTGCTGTGTAGGACTGTGGTTGTGGTTGGATGTCCCCCCACACTATGCAGACATGTATCAACTGTCAATGCCACATGACCATTAGCTACCCTGCAGACACAGCATGACACCTGTCTATGTAGAACGGAGTGGTCAGCAACACAGTACTAACTATATGGACATGTGACACATGCGATACAGTTGACCATACTTGGCATGCTCACACACGACGGTATGATGGTAATGTCAGTCGACAACATGCATAACAGTCATACTGGGCATGCTCACACACTGAAACACAGGACAGCCAGGTATGCATACACCAGTGGTCCGGACATTTCTGCCAGTACATTGCTATACTGTTGGATGACTGCGCTGTATGGTGTGTGTGTGGTCTATTGTCTGTACATATGCCACGGTCTATTGTTAATTCACATGAGCTATGTGTGCAGGGTACTGCTACCAACACGTGAATAGGGCAGTTCTTTGTTTGCGGACAGACTGATGCCTTTGGATACGGACTGGGTAAGACACATTCCAGCAGGTGGGAGCAGTTGTGCATGGGTTTGCACAGTGTTAAGCACTGCTGACCTCTGGTCACAGCACCTTATATCTGTTTAGACTCCACATTTCTTTGACAGTGCACTACTGGCATACTGGTAGACAAACACGCTTACAGCTGCTCGCTCACCAACATTTCTGTTTACATTTGTCACTCACGCTGGGTGTGTGCGATCCCTTGTGATGCTTATTACATCAGACTACATGACTACAGTATCGGGTATGTGTAACCATTTGGCGACTGCAGACGTTCAACTGTACGGACTCGGCGGCCTGTCCAGTGACGTAATCATATTATATGCATGTTCCTCATATGATGTGCTCCCATCTGCCTGATACATGGGAACCGATACTCTGCAATGCTGACATGTGACTATGATTTTGTTAAAGCAGCTGCCTGCCGAGTCATGCTACCGCATACCTACTGTATGGTTTCCACCTTTCAGATTGCATGACGGGAGACTGTAGGAGTGACACCTTTCCCACTTTGCATGGGACAGTCCCTCATTAGGCATATCTCATGTGACAATACCAGACCTCTCCACCAATCGGGGACACATTTCTACAGAATCAGGGACAGGTCAAGAAAAAATCAGGGACACTTTTACAAAAGTAGTGCTATTAACTTGAAACATTGACAGAATCAGAGCATATGACTTAATACACATTTTCTGAAGTAAAAGAAGTTTATAACTCTTACTTATTGTAATTAGTCATTAAGTGTAATTCACCACCTTTCCTTCAAAAGTCACTAATTTTAGGAGGGATTAAGAAGGACAGAGTTAAACTTTCAGTCAAACTCAGGGACGTACCTGAAATTCAGGGACAGTTGAGAGGTATGGACAATACTCTAGCCATTGCAACTGTCCTGATTAGGGGACATTCTAATGTTGTACATGTCTGTACTGGTTGCTTGTTACAGGTCTTGTATACCTGACACGTCGATATGTTATATGTAGTAGCATAAGCAACTTTACAGCTGCTAGACTATGCTTTGATTTGTGCCGATATGTATATTTCTGTACTATGCATGGCTGTAGGTATGTTCTGCCCTGGTACGTCTGACATTTCTACAGAGCAGGTTCCACTTTGGCCATTCAGAATGGTGGCAGCCCTATAGAACCTATATGTAGAGCTATCACATGTGTCAAGGCAACACATACCCACAGCCAGTAGTAAAATGACGACTTCCACGGTTTGCATACGTTAAGGTTATTCATGTAGCATTATAATTTATAATACTGTTTCCTATTACATGTAGCTGTTTCTGATACAACAAATTAATTTCTGACACCACTACACACACTATATTGCCTCCTTTCCCGAACTCACAGGCCATGTGCCATAACTGTCATTTTGCAGGACACAACTGCCCAGACGGGTGTGTCCCTCGCAGGCGTATGGGTGTTGAACCACATCTATTATGCTATCATCTGCCTAAGTTGGTCAGCAAATTATGCACTTTCCGTCACTAGCAGAACTCACATACCAATGGGTGTGAATGAACACTGTATCAGGAACAATGCATAACACCCAGTGGGACACATTTAGACTGGTTCTATTAACCAGACACATTTACAGTCACAGAGCATATGTATTCATTCACGTTTGTCGAGGTACATGCTGTTTATGACTCATACATGTTGTCATCTGTCATTACCTGTATTCTGTCATTTTGATATATAACTATGGACGTCCATGCTAATTGGGGACACGGCACTGATTTGGTCTCTATGTATTCCCCCGATGGTTTACAGACTATCCGGTAGATGTGCTCTTCAGGTTTGGGAGGTGTAGGCATATGCTATGCCCACATAGGAATATTAATGACTTCCACTGGGTGAGCCTACTACATCTCTGCCAACCAGCACCTGCACACTCAAGCCCATTATTGCATACCCATGGTCCACCTACTTGGCACCCCTCTACATCAGTCATGACAAATATTTACTGTGAGTGCAGCTGGGGTATGAGCACACCCCTACAGATTGCCTACTCTCCCCGTCTCGGGACACATGTCGTACATTTTGTCAACCCATGTATTATCACACTTGCACAACCTACTGTTCCATGTACACCTACATCCTGCTCGTATTAGTGTCAGCAAATTCACACATACCCTGAATTTTTGAGGTCCCGCAAGGGACACCGTTATCCATGTTTAAAGTGTAGACCTTGCAGATCTCTCCCACTGGTGTTTTGGACAGCGGCAGTGTATTGATCTGTATTGCCTGTCTGTATGTCTGACCGGCCTAGCTGGGCAGTGTGGGGGGGTACAACGTTTATTTATTGGACCTCCCAGTCACATATACCGGGGCTGTAAATATGTTACCCCTAATTGCTGTGAAGTAACCTATTTATGTACATGTGTATATCTACACTGACATATATATATATTGTTCTGTGTGTATGTGTTTCCATGTGTTTCCCTTCCCATTTGACTATTTCATTCATTTATAGATACAATGAATTTTATTCTGGACATCAGTTATAAAATCACTCCAGGTATGCAATAGTCCTGTCAACAGATGTGACAGCTGGTTGGTGTACTTATGTGTATGGACATCTGTGATACTTGGGGACTCGTTTCTACAGGGACAATGCTATGACAACTCAGGAACAATCACAGACATTTCTACCATATTAGTACTATTAACTTGGAACGTGTTGACAGATTCATAATACTACTAATTTTCTGCAGTTAAATGCGTCGATTACTCTTCATTGTTGTAAGTAGTTATTCTCATTCAACACCTTTCCTCCAAAGGTCACTGGCTTTGTGAGTGGTTAAGAGGCTGGCCAGTTATTGTGCGAATGCTCTGACCATTGGTAGCGTTGACATTGTCATATGTACAGGTTGGGATATATTCTGGGGACTAGGGTTGCCAACTTTTCAAATGGCCAAGATGGGACATTTTCGGAACACACATCAGATTTTATAGGCCGACACATACCCACGGTCAGTACAAAGGATAGAACTTTACTTATTTGCCTAAATAAAAGCCTATTCTTGTAGCAGTTTAGTTGCTTATTCTGTTTCTTGTAACATTTAGGTATTTTAGTTACAGAAATAATTATTTTATGCAACTATTACATAACATATGGGACATAATTATGTCCTACAATCTCAGGACATTTGCCATTTTTAATATTTTTTGTCAGGACACAACTGCCCAAAGAGGGACTGTCCCTCGCAAAGTGGGACAGATGGTAACCCTACTGGGGACACCAGATTGTTTGGGCCAACACATAGCCATGGTCAGTGCAGGTTTAGAACATTCATTAGTTTCTTAGCTGTGAGTCTATACCTTTAGCACTTTTGTTGTTTGCCTGTTTCTTGTACAAATTACGTTTATTCTATCCTGACATGACCGCTTTAGGCAACTGTTACATACAGTATGGTACATAGTTATTTCCTACAATCACAGGACATTTGGCATTGTATCATTGTTGGTCAGGTCACACCTACACACACATTAATTGTCCCTCACACAGTGGATCAGAGGGTATCCTGTTTACGTCAGTGCCTTCATCACCCTTATACCATGTGCCACTATGCGAATGTGTGCAATACATTGTTTCGCTTATTCAAGTCGGGACACGTGCGTCACGGGCAGGTGTTTGATCCTGGGTAGTAGGTTCTGCATGACCATCTAGGGCTGGACAGTCTTGTGCACCACTACAGCACATTCCAACTTGTGTCCAGATGTCTACAGGACTGGACATTGTGTCTTCATGCCCATTCTAATGTTTACACAGGTACTTATCCCCTGAGTGATATCCAAAAATTTAACAAGACCGATAATAACAAGACCAATACCGACCATTCTTCTGGCATTGCGAAAATGTGCTGGGGGTTTGACATGCAAGGGATACATAGTTTGCAATCCTGAAACTGCCTAGGGTGACACTACCTACTACATATGCGTAGTGGTCACTATGTGTAGATGTAGCTGCACCAAACTAGTAGGCCAAGTATGGCTGGATTTGGTGGATGTTCAGGTATGGGGGTGGGTTGTGTGCTGTGGAGGGGATGCTGGGTAGTCCATTATGCGTCCAGGTGTGTTGCATTTGATATGGCCAGTTCCATCAGGACCAATCTGTGGGTATGTGCTAGTGACATTTCTGTACATTTGTATCGCACATTTTAATATTCGTATGTTTGTGGGATTGTGTTCTACAGTATGGCCTGTCTGGTTGTATTGCAGATGTGTATACATGTTTTTGTGTTTCTTTCTGCTTCACCCGCTGCCCCCTCATACACCTCCGGTTCACCTATTCTGCATATGACACAGTGTCGCCTTTGAGGATTATACCATTACCCCCCCCCCCCACACACACACATATTCCTGACACTCCATCCATCACTGCTTTGGTTGATGATCCATGACACGGTCTAGGTAACACATTGCATACCCTACATATGTCAGGTACCTGTATGGTTGTGTGGACTACCCTGCCATGTTTGACCTTCCACATACTATACCTCATGCACATAGGTACATGCCCATACTTAACTTTCATTACATGGTTGGTATACTCAGGTAATACCCGTTCAACTGTGACACATCCTGATAAGTTCGGCTTGGACCGCAGATGTGTGGATTTTGGCCAACTGTTCTAATCATTGGTAGGATGCCAGATTTTCCTATGTCCAGGATGGGATATATTCCAGACACATATCCGATTGTACTGGACAACACGTACCCACAGTCAACGCTACGGATAATACTGTTCCTTTCAGCCTACATGTTGCCTTATTGTTGTAGCAGTTTATATGCTCCTTCTGTTTCGTTTACATGCTTATTCTATTTCCTGTCACATTTGGTATGTGAAATACGGACATACCTATTGTATATGAATATTATATGTGTTGTGGGATATAATTCGGTCATACGGTCGCTAGATATTTACATTTATCATTTTTTTTGTTATGGACACATCTGCCCAGCTGTGTACCCTCCCTCAAAATATGGGTCAGCTGGTGACCCTGACCATTGGGCTGGACGTACCTATTAGTGGCGCGCTAACATATGATGCATTTCACTTCCACTTAGTATAACTATCTACACTGCATTGGACTACGGGCACACGGTTTTCAGTGTCATTTGTTCGCGGGATAGGGACCCGTTATTCCCTACCGTGCATTTGTGTTTGCTTCTTCATTTTGTGTTCGCAGGAACTGTCTTGCATGCTTTGCATATGTTTCAGTATCCACGGGCACTGACAGATGTGATTACTATTGCTTGCAAATTGTTATATGCAAGCATTTTAGGTTGCACGTCGACAGCTGACATTTCCAGGCCTCAGTGCGGCACTTCGACACGCCATATGCACTCGTGCTCCTTTCCTATGCACGTGGCTGTGGCAGCAACGCGCCTTCATTAATATGCATTTGGCGCTACTGTGCCATCTTCACGCCACACGGTCAGCGCAAGCCTGACACCAGCCTTGAGCCGAGCTTCATGATTCCCAAGAGTATATTTAAGTTACCCTGAATCAGTGCAGGGAAGGGTTCAGGGGATTGCTTGTTAGGATTAATCCCTGTTTGCGAGTCTTTTTACACAGTTACGGTACAATGAAGGCTGCCCAAATAAGTTTGGAGCAGTGCCTGCCATAATGTACTTCTTCCACAGTGTGAAAAAAAATTAATTTGTGTCCAAGAATAATATTAGATACAGTAAGGTATTTAAACTTACTTATTAGTAATACATTGGGATCAGAGTTACAGAAACTAGTACAACTACACATTTTAAATGAAGATAAAGACTTAGCTTTAACAAAATACTATTGAACAGGTAAGCTGAACATATCAAAAGTTATATACTTGCCGTAACAATAGACCTGGATGACCGGGCCCATGTTCACCATTATCAGGAGTAATTCTGTCAGGCATTATTATTCAGTGCAGCATCTGAAACTTTCCCAGGCAATTGGCTACTCCCGTTTCAGCTGCAAAGTTCTACATTATGAAGACTTTCATCTTCAGACATTAGGTATACCACACAAAACACAGCACAGAACAAAAGTCATGGCATCTAAGCCAAGTCAGCAAAAAGGGAGGTCTATCCTCATCAACAAAGGGACAGAATCTCAAGGTCATCTTCCTTGGTGCATACTGTAATTTCTCTGGTCCTGAAAGGAAGACCTGTACCTGGAGACAGCATCCAAATTATTGTATCTTGCAGAAGTGTTCAATGAAGACCAAGCAGCTACAAAACAAATGACATCTGTTGTTGCATTGTGAAAAAATACCTGAGAGATAGCTACTGCTGTAGCTCAGTGAAATCCAGGCTTGGTCTGCAAGGTGCTATTGTAGTTCTCATAACAAAATGTAATGCATTTGGTTAACCATTTATCTAGGATCATCTTAAAAACTAATTCTCATAACAAAATTTAATGCAGTCAGTTAACCATTTATCTAGGATCATCTTAAAAACTAATTCTCATAACAAAATGTAATGCAGTCAGTTAATCATTTATCTAGGATCATCTTAAAAACCTTAAAACCAAGTTCTTTACTGGAACAAGAGGCAAACAACTGGGAATGTTGCCTAATTATTCAATTCTCTATAGAAATCTTCACTATGCAATAATTATTCTCTTCCACTGGAACAGTAAGGAAAGAACAAAGAAGGTGAACTGACTGATTTAGGTTTGTCTCCATGACTACCTTTGGCATAAAAAAGATTTGCATTCTATGAAACTATGTCCTTATAAAATACCATAAATGGAAGATGCACAGATAAGGCTTGAAACTGAGGAGCTATTCAGCTGAAATAACAGCTACAAGAAATTAACTTTTCAAGACACAAATTTTAACATGGGTCGGATGAATTTATTTCATAAGGAGTGGTAGTGAGCTTTTTTTAGCACAGAATATGAATTTCATAGAAGAAAAGTACCTCTTAGAAAGGCCATTCACACTTTTAAAGATGCAATAGAAATCGAGTTTTGAGCCATTATGGAAATTAAATACAGCAACCGTGTGCAGTTTAATAGAAGAGCAACCGAGGCCTGTATAAACATTGAGACAAACAATTGAACACTGGTGTCACTGCAGCCACTCGCAGATCCAGACCTTTAGGAGCTGCTCAAATGATAAAAACATGTTTATTTATTTTTGTATGCTTTTTCTGGTATCAGGCATCTCGGCAGAAGTGAGAACTTAGACTACCCTACAGAGGTAGGAAGGATATCTGGCTATCAGTAGAACTACAGAAACCATGCAGTTAGTCATAAGGAGTGGAGAGTAACACAGTAGTGTCCTAATGGGACACAGGCAGAAGCAGGTTCCTTTAAAAGACAAGACTCTAGTGCGGGGAAAATCTTGTTGAGGCCTTCTGGATGAAGTTGAAAAAAAAAATGAAATAGAAGAAAACATGGAGATCTTTTGGTGCAATTTCAGGACAGGAACTCCATTTTTTTTCCTCTGGGGGAACAGTGATAAGATATTGCTGCACCTGACATTGGTCAAGAATGCAAAAAAGGGTCACAGTAAGGCTTTCCCCAGAGAAAGAGTATTTTCTGTGCTACTAATGGACTACAAACCACACGTGAGACACCATCAGGCAGTTGTTTAGCCTGAAAACTAAAGAATTTTAGATTACCCAAAAATGTGTCTTGCAATCACAAAGCAGCTTATTGACAAAACTATTTTCTATAACCTCACAGCTTCTCAACATAGGGAGTGGCAGTGTTTCCTCCTTGCTTGTTGCTATGTCAAATAACTGATATGTTTTCAGTGTGGACTTGGGGAAGGGAGTTTTGAAAGATGCAAAATGTGAAGAGAATTGCCTCATGTCTCGAACACTGATGTGCAAACTGGCCTTGGACTGTTACCCACCCTACACCTTGAACAATATGTCCTTGGCAATATAGCCACCTGGGTGTAGGCATCCATAATGACAGCCACAAAAGAAGTAGGATTTAGAATGGATTACTCTTTGTAAGGTATGGTGAATATAGCCATGACCAGATGTATTCTGCATGCCCTTGATATATTTACTTGGAAATATACATGATCTATAAGTTTAGACCACTGAACTCTTTGTGTCCAGTGAAAAGTGCTCATGTAGTACCACGTAAAGTGTACCAGGTCAGTTGTTGCTGCCATCAATCCCTAGGTCATTAGACAAAGATGGGCTATGATGTATCATGACTGAAGGATTTGAGGACCCAAGTCCATAGGGAGAAGAGCCCTGCATGAGTATCAAGACTGTGGTCTATGAATGTCAACAACTGAAAGGCTACAATTAGGACTTTTCAGTACTTGCTGTGATTGCTAAGAAATTAAATAGTTAGTAGCTGTATTTAGAGCACAACCAAAAGCTGTTTACTGAATTTCCTGTTTGCACTTAATTTTAAAATCGTTTTTTTCTCAAAACTTGCATATTTTCTGTCTTTGACCTAGCACTCTTGTGTGGGGTCATTTACTGCACTGTTATAACTTGATATTACTTGTGAACCTCTGCTATCTCTGAAAAACAAAACAAAAAAAAAATCTTGCTTTTTCCCACTTTTCTGAGATTTAAAAAAGTTCAAGTTACAGGCTTGCTGTTCTTGAACTGTTTTGTAAGTTTCTGTGAGGCCATTTTTGCTTGGGCTAAAGGAAAGTCTCTCTGTTGATCAGTGGCAGTGAAAAACATTGAGCTGCTTCCCTGCCCCCCGTGGGAGTGGTTACTGACTTGAAACTGTAGTTTTATTGGCCAAAAGGGTCATTTCCAAAACTCCTTCATCTTCCTCTCTTAAAACCTAGTTGCCTCGTGGTTTTGACATCTTTTCAGGCTTGTTGGCTGTTGGTGAAGCACCCACCAAGAGGAGAAAATGCTGAGAGAAGAAAGGAGCCACTTTTGAGATTTTAAGTATTTTCCTCTGTTTATTTGATAAGTTTTTCTGCATAGCTGCCTAGTTTGAGCATTTTCTGGCTTGTTAAACTTGATTTCTGCATTAGTAGCTGTATTTAGAGCACAACCAAAAGCTGTTTACTGAATTTCCTGTTTGCACTTAATTTTAAAATCGTTTTTTTCTCAAAACTTGCATATTTTCTGTCTTTGACCTAGCACTCTTGTGTGGGGTCATTTACTGCACTGTTATAACTTGATATTACTTGTGAACCTCTGCTATCTCTGAAAAAACAAAACAAAAAAAAAAATCTTGCTATTTTCCCACTTTTCTGAAGATTTAAAAAAGTTCAAGTTACAGGCTTGCTGTTCTTGAACTGTTTTGTAAGTTTCTGTGAGGCCATTTTGCTTGGGCTAGAAGAAAGTCTCTCTGTTGATCAGTGGCAGTGTAAAACATTGAGCTGCTTCCCTGTCCCCCGTGGGAGTGGTTACTGACTTGAAACTGAGGCTTTATTGGCCAAAAGGGGTCATTTCCAAAACTCCTTCATCTTCCTCTCTTAAAACCTAGTTGCCTCGTGGTTTTGGCATCTTTTCAGGCTTGTTGGCTGTTGGTGAAGCACCCACCTAGAGGAGAAAACACTGAGAGAAGAAAGGAGCCACTTTTGAGATTTTAAGTATTTTTCCTCTGTTTATTTGATAAGTTTTTCTGCATAGCTGCCTAGTTTGAGCATTTTCTGGCTTGTTAAACTTGATTTCTGCATTAGTAGCTGTATTTAGAGCACAACCAAAAGCTGTTTACTGAATTTCCTGTTTTCACTTAATTTTAAAATCGTTTTTTCTCAAAACTTGCATATTTTCTCTCTTTGACCTAGCACTCTTGTGTGGGATCATTTACTGCACTGTTATAACTTGATATTACTTGTGAACCTCTGCTATCTCTGAAAAACAAAAACAAAAAAAATCTTGCTTTTTCCCACTTTTCTGAGATTTAAAAAGTTCAAGTTACAGGCTTGCTGTTCTTGAACTGTTTTGTAAGTTTCTGTGAGGCCATTTTTGCTTGGGCTAAAGGAAAGTCTCTCTGTTGATCAGTGGCAGTGTAAAACATTGAGCTGCTTCCCTGCCCCCGTGGGAGTGGTTACTGACTTGAAACTGTAGTTTTATTGGCCAAAAGGGGTCATTTCCAAAACTCCTTCATCTTCCTCTCTTAAAACCTAGTTGCCTCGTGGTTTTGGCATCTTTTCAGGCTTGTTGGCTGTTGGTGAAGCACCCACCAAGAGGAGAAAATGCTGAGAGAAGAAAGGAGCCACTTTTGAGATTTTAAGTATTTTTCCTCTGTTTATTTGATAAGTTTTTCTGCATAGCTGCCTAGTTTGAGCATTTTCTGGCTTGTTAAACTTGATTTCTGCATTAGTAGCTGTATTTAGAGCACAACCAAAAGCTGTTTACTGAATTTCCTGTTTGCACTTAATTTTAAAATCATTTTTTCTCAAAACTTGCATATTTTCTGTCTTTGACCTAGCACTCTTGTGTGGGGTCATTTACTGCACTGTTATAACTTGATATTACTTGTGAACCTCTGCTATCTCTGAAAAACAAAAACAAAAAAAAATCTTGCTTTTTCCCACTTTTCTGAGATTTAAAAAAGTTCAAGTTACAGGCTTGCTGTTCTTGAACTGTTTTGTAAGTTTCTGTGAGGTCATTTTGCTTGGGCTAAAGGAAAGTCTCTCTGTTGATCAGTGGCAGTGAAAAACATTGAGCTGCTTCCCTGCATCCCCGTGGGAGTGGTTACTGACTTGAAACTGTAGTTTTATTGGCCAAAGGGGTCATTTCCAAAACTCCTTCATCTTCCTCTCTTAAAACCTAGTTGCCTCGTGGTTTTGGCATCTTTTCAGGCTTGTTGGCTGTTGGTGAAGCACCCACCAAGAGGAGAAAACACTGAGAGAAGAAAGGAGCCACTTTTGAGATTTTAAGTATTTTTCCTCTGTTTATTTGATAAGTTTTTCTGCATAGCTGCCTAGTTTGAGCATTTTCTGGCTTGTTAAACTTGATTTCTGCATTAGTAGCTGTATTTAGAGCACAACCAAAAGCAGTTTACTGAATTTCCTGTTTGCACTTAATTTTAAAATCGTTTTTTTCTCAAAACTTGCATATTTTCTGTCTTTGACCTAGCACTCTTGTGTGGGGTCATTTACTGCACTGTTATAACTTGATATTACTTGTGAACCTCTGCTATCTCTGAAAAAACAAAAACAAAAAAAAAAATCTTGTATTTTTCCCAATTTTCTGAGATTTAAAAAAGTTCAAGTTACAGACTTGCTGTTCTTGAACTCTTTTCTAAGTTTCTGTTAGGCCATTTTTGCTTGGGCTAAAGTAAAGTCTCCCTGTTGATCAGCGGCAGTGAAAAACATTGAGCTGCTTCCCTGCCCCCCGTGGGAGTGGTTACTGACTTGCAACTGTAGTTTTATTGGCCATTTTGGGTCAATTCCTGGCTCTTTCCTGCCCCTGCTATCAAGCACGCTTTAGAGTGCTTTAGCGCGATTTAGCGCGGAGTTGCCACTAGAGCAGCATCGGGCAGCACTGGTTTAACAAGGTTAAACTTTTTCTGGCTCCATAAAGTCTGTTCTTCATTTTTCCCTTAGAACTGCTCTACTAGTAATCTAAACAGTATATCCCTTAACTAAAAAGTGCAGCACTTGTTCCTAAAAGCTTTTACTTGTCTTAAAAGCATCTTCTTTTCAGGTTTAGCACTTCTGTATTATACAAAGTCCCTCACTAGCAAACCCCCCCCAGGAGTACCCACTTCCTTACTAAGTCCTCTCTTATTCAGTTACACCCCTAACTTCTAAATTTCTCTAGCATGTCGAAGGGCCAGATGCTGGCATCCTCTCCTGTCCAGTTGGTGAATTTGTGAATACTGAGGCAATGTTACAATTGCCTCATGTACACTGACAACCCTCTCCTCCTCCCACATAACACAAATACTTGCGAGAGATGCAGCTATTTAGCCAAACTGGAGGCTGAGCTCTCTCAACTCAGGACTGGCAAGACCAGACAGGAGGAGAAGGCAACTACACACACCACAAAACCAGTCTCACATAAAGCTATCACAACAATGAATCAAACACATAAACACACAAAGTCATACTCAGAGGCTCTGAGCAAAAATTTAATAAACAACAGAGGTCTCCAAAGCAGACATCCAAGCAACTGCCACCTCATGACACACCACAGGCAACACATAAACCACAAAATCAGTGTGCAAAGCAGTCACAGCCCTTAAGGCCAAATACAACACCAAACATACTTGTCATAGGTGACTCCATAGTCAGACACACTGACGTCCCACTCACCAGGCTGAACAAGGAGAGGGTCACAGTAAGCTGCCTATCGGGTGCTAGAATCCGCCACATAACACAAGCACTTGGGTCACTCCACAGCAAGTACAAATATGACACAGTCATTGTCCATGCTGGTGTGAACGACCTGAGACGTACCTCCCTGGACTACATGAAAAGAGACATAGAGGAGCTTTCTGATTATGTAGCCCAGGCAGGTATGACCCTGACCCTGAGCAGTATCCTTCCTTCACCAAGAATGATTCCACAACATAGAGACAAGATGATCAGCTTTAACAATTGGCTTAATTTCTGGTGTCATTCAAAGGGGATCCAGTGTCTGTCTGCCTGGGATGACATGCTTGACAAGCCACGCTGCTTCATGAGGGACGGCTTGCACCTGTCACCCCTGGGATTCCGGATATTGGCTAAGGCTCTTGCCACCCCCATAGTGCCTTTTTAGGCAAGGCTCAAATTCTAAACCTACCACCCTAGAAAACAAAATGGGAAGAAACTAAGGGTAATGCTGCTCAATGCCAGAAGTCTAAATCTCAAAATGCACACACTCGAGTCCCTTCTCAGTATGGAGAACATCAATGTCTGTGCTGTGACTGAAACCTGGTTCAAGGCTCCTGAGAGCACCCCGGCACTATCAGGTTTTACCTCATATCATGCGTTCCGGCCCCAAAACCCAGACCACACCACAAAAGGAGGGGGTGTATCCATATTCATCAAGGATACCCACATCTCCAGGTTGGTGGCAACGCATGAAGCATCGGAAACCATCCAGGTGCAATTAACCATAGGCAAAACTGCTCTACAATTTGTAGCATGCTACAGGCCATCCTCTCAAACTCAGGAACCACACACAGCCTTCCTGAAGACACTGGAGGGTATAAATGTATCTGCAAACACCATTATATTGGGTGACTTCAACTACCCGAATATAGACTGGGAACATTACTCAAGCCCCAACTTTCTAGCCCAAAGGTTCCTGGAGTTCATAAATTCAAATGCCATGGAACAACTAGTCACCATTCCCACAAGAGGAGAAAATATACTAGATCTCATCATCACAAACATGGGGACAAAATGCTCCACACCGGAAGTATATCCCTCATTGGTGAGATCAGATCACAAACTTATCTCACTGGAAATCCACATCCTGCCCCCACCCCAAACAAAAAAGACCACAGTGAAGAACTTCTCTAAAGCAAACTTCACACTACTCAAGACTGGTGTGGTATCCTTCAAGTCCCCGAGCCAGTGGAAACCACAACCCAAGCTGCGGAAGCCCTTACAAATGCCTTCTCCGAACACCTCCAGGACTGCATGGATCAGGCAATCCCTAATAAAACCAAGGCTCTTTCCACCAAGGGCAAACGTCCAGTCTGGTGGACCCCAGCCATAAACAAACTTTACAATAAGAGGAGAAAGCTGTTACATGATAGAGCAAAAAAGAGAAGACACCCTTGATCATTATTAGTAAAAAAATACGAGCACTCATAAAATCATCCAAGGCCAACTTTGAGAGAAAAATTGCAATAGATTCAAAAGACAATCATAAGGCCTTCTTCAGCTATGTTAGAAACCTGGGTGGAAACTCCCAGATATGCACAGAATTAGTCCAAAATGATACAAAAATCACTGAACCCACAGACATTGCCAACATACTGGCAGACAGGTACAGTGCAAACTTCACCCCCTCTCCCCCCAAAAGGAGAGATAACTATCCCAGCGGAGTGTAGCCTCACAGACATCTCAAATGCACAGGTGAAAGCTGCTCTCTAAAGCTAAAAACACAGCATCAATGGGACCGGATGGTGTCCCCGGCTGTGTGCTACACAAACTCAACGAGAAACTAAACCCGCATATAAGGCAGCTGTTTAATCTTAGCCTTACCACAGGATACGTGCCCAAGGAGTGGCGTACGGCAACTGTGGTCCCACTCCACAAAGGCGGTGCCTCTACAGACCCTGGTAATTACCGCCCCATAAGCTTAACAAGCCTGGTCTGCAAAGCTATGGAGAGGATGATAATGGAACTCATAAACAAAGACATAGGGAACTTGCAGACATTGGACCTGACCCAGTTTGACTTTGTCAAGGGCAGATCATGCCTTTTCAACTTGGTCGACTTCTTCGAAACAGTCACCAAGGCCATTGATGAGGGAAAGGCAGTCCATACAGCCTACCTTGACCTTGCAAAAGCTTTTGACACAATACCCCACTCGGGTATTATAGAGAAACTTACCAGCTTAAATGTAAACCCATATGTCACAAGGTGGGTTGCAAACTGGCTAAAGGACAGAACCCACAGAGTTAGAGTTGCTGGTGCCATGTCAGACTCCAAGCAGGTCACAAGTGGTGTCCCACAGGGCTCAGTCCTTGGCCCCCTGTTGTTCGGCATCTACTTCTCAGAAGTACAGGCAAACATAGGAGGACTATGGCTGACAAAGTTTGCAGATGACTGCAAACTGGGCGCCATAGTGGAAAGTACATCGGACACAGATATCCTTCAGAGGGGTCTCACGGAAACTGATAGCTGGTGCCAGAGCCATGGCCTGAAGTTAAATGCCAAAAAATGTATAGTCATACCCTTCGGGAAAAACAAGGTAACCCCAAGCTACCATATAGGTGGCAATCCATTAAGCACAGAAGAGGTTATCAGGGACCTGGGAACCCAGGTTGACAGTGGCCTTTTTGACACTCACATTGCTAAAGTGGTTAGAAAGACCTTCTACATTGCCCACCTGATCATGAAGGGATTCACATCCAGATCAAGTGAGGTCATTGTTCCCCTGTACTCTTCACTTATCAGACCAATGATCGAGTACAATGCCCCATTCGGGATGTATCTCACCCGACACCTGCAGCAATTGGAGAGACCCCAAAAGTTCCTCACCAAAAGGATAAAGGGACTCCAAAATCTGTCATATGCTGCCAGACTGAAGAAACTCCAGCTCTATTCAGTCGCATACCGCCTGCTCAGAGGTGACCTGTGCCTGACATACAAGGCCATGTCCAACCCGGAATTAATGGACATGCTCCACCTCAAAAAATCCAAATCTACCAGATCCACTAGAGCAAGCAACTTAAACCTTAGCACGGATATAAATAGGACATGCTGGAGGGATAGATTTGTCACCCAGAGACTCCCTATGCTGTGGAATAAAATCCCGGTCCATGTGAGGCAGAGCACCTCGCTGGCTCTGTTCAAGAGAAATCTTGACCGGTGGATGGGAGATCGTAGGTTTACCCCGGTAATCATCTCTGTGTCACTGCTGGGCAGAGGCACAACAAACTAATGGGCACAGTATTTTTTAACATAAGGGGTGGTGTAAGCCACAAAACCTTGGGCTAGGCTTATAAATGCCTTAGGGCAGATAGCCTAGTATAAACCTATGAACCTATGAACCTATGAACCTATCAGAGACTTTCAAGCAGGGTCCAACTTGCTAAGTAAGGGACCAGCCAGGAATGAGTTGCCTAGATAAGAAATTACCTTCACCCCTTGCAGTCACTAGTTCACTGCAATTAGGGATATACATTTGTGAGCCACCCTGAAGGCTGAGGTGAGACAAAATGTCAGATTCATGAATTAATAAAAACTGTCTTTTATAAATTCCTCTTGGACTCCTGGCATTCCTTACATTAAGAAAGATGTCTTTGAGGTCCAAAGAACACATCCAGTCTCCTTTAGACAGAAAATGAAGCAAGTACTTCAACATGGTGATCTGAAAATGTTCATTTGGGTCAAACTCATTTAAATCCATTAAATACAATTTGCTCCTGAAGTTGTTTTCTTGGGTGCCAGAAAGAACCTGGAATATTAACCTAATTGATACTGGTCCACTGAGATCCATTATATGGTCTTTTTTGGAAAAAAAATAAGACTTTCTCTTGTAATGATTCATAAAACCATCTGATACCTGACTCATGGGATAACTACCAGCAGACCAATAACAACAAAAAGGGATTCTTCCACAAACTCATATCCAAGCATAATACTCAAAAATGCCAAGAATCCCTCAAAACATGATTTTTATTATTTAAAAATCATTTTTAACTAATAATTAACCAGTTTAGTCAGTGATTCCATTTTGGATCCCTTGCTATCACAATATGCTGCAAATGTGGGTCCAATACTGATTTATGGACTTTTGGCATACCTAACTTAGATGGAATAACTGTTTTTTCACCCTTCAGAAATCTGCAAGCTCATTACTTAATTCAAAACAAATACACAAATCATATAACTGTGAATCCAACTTAGAATATGGAAAGTTAACTACATTTTTAGAAACAAGAGAAAATAATTGTCCATCATTTAAATATTGTAGCATTTTTGTAAATAACAAAAATAGTCCATAATGGCCAACCCTCCCCCATATATGGCTTCACAACACATACTGTTTTATCAATATTAATTCATACATGAGTTTCCTCTCATCCACAGTTAAGTTGCACTAAAAGTTCCCTTTTTTGTTAACCAATAGCTTCAAATCCATTTTGCATAATCTCACCAGGCTATACCTCCCACAGTTAATAAGATTCATTAAAGTGATTTGATGATGGTTTTCTATACATCACAGCATTTGATGAGTCAAGTGCCACAATCCCACATCCTTCCTTAATCTTTTGAGATATTTTAATAAAATGCTTTGTAAACTTTTAATTAAACTATGGCCCAAATAAATTTATTTTTTCCTGTTGTGACGTTACCTTGGGGTAATGCATAGTGCATCCATAGACTTTAATGGGGCACCTTCACTCATGTGCAGTGATGCGCCCACCGAATCTATGGATGCAACTTATATTTTTCCAATGCTGATGTCATTGGTGTTAAAATTCCCTGTTTTTACTCAATAACCACAGTGTATGGATAACACAATTTTTAAAAATATTTTTCTTGCTGAAGAAGATGTTGTAAAAATGTTCCTTGATAAGACGAATTACTGTTCATCAGTTTATGGACCACATCATCATCTCCTTTTGGCTTATCCCGGTTAGGGGTCACCACAGCGGAACAGCGGTTCACAGAATGATTGGCAGTGGAGTTTTATGGTGCCGAGTTGCCAGCCCGGTGCCCAACCTTCCACAGAAGGCACACACATGCACTCACAGACACCTAGGGCCAATTGAGAGTGTTCAATTCACCTAGAGCATGTCTTTGGGATCACATGCGTTGGTGAAAACGTAAGCTTCTGAATATCAGTATACCACTTTAACATAGAATGTGTATGAATTCCATTAACAACATATAGCATAATGATTCTTGGAGTGATAGGAGATTATGTAGTACAATTCTGGACTACAGCCTGACTCCACCTCCCAGTATGATGTCATATCAGGGAGGCAGAACAAAATAACTGCATTCAAGGTAGTGCTGTAGGATGACAGAGGCTCTCTGCAACACTATATTCTTTTGGAATTCAGTTGTAGATGGTTTAACTCTATATAGGAAGCAGTTATTTCTAGAAAAGGACAGGAAGGAACCACATTACTGAGAGCAGTGACTAAAAATACTACTGCCTCCTCTTTGAGCTCCTGCCTGTTTGTTTCAGTTTTACTAATGAAATTATTAACACTTTCATTACTTATTATTTAAAGAGTAGTTTGACCAGTCAGTATTTGGACAGTTGAAATCCCCTAGTAATATTGTTTTCTTAGCTATACTTATACCCTGCAGTTTACTTAGAAGCACCTTGTGTTTACAGAAATGTTAGAGTAGTAGCCCAGAAATGTGTTGTTTTCATTATTAAAAAGAACACAGTAAACTTTACTCATATGTTTGCATGGTTGAGCTGATATATATATATATATATATATATATATATATATATATATATATATATATACAGATATATATATACAGATATACATACACACACACACACACACACACACACACACACACACACACACACACACACACACACATATATATATATATATATATATATATATACATATATATATGGGCCTACTTCATTTGATCGAAAGACCATTTGACCTAAACCCATTTGATCAAAATTTCATTTGATTGAAAAACCAGTACTCAAGGCATAAAACTGGGATTTGTCCCCTTCTCCAATGTCATTGGTATATATAGTTAGGGGGGTGTGAGGGGTGCAGCCCCCCCCCACATTGGGGGTGGGGTGGAGGGCAAAGCCCCCCACCTAGTTTCCTTTAAAAGAAAAAAATAACACAAAAAGTACAGATTTTAAATGAAAATAGGTGGTGGGGGCTTTGCCCCCACACTCCCCCAATGTGTGGGGCTGCACCCCCCCAACTATACATACCAACTCCAGGGTCACACGACATTGGGGAGGGGGACAAATTCCTGTTATTTGTCTTGAATACTCGTTTTCAATCAAATGAAATTTCATTCAAATGGGTTTAGGTCAAATGGTCTTTCGATCAAATGAAGTAGACCCATATAAATATATATATATATATATATATATATATATATATATATATATATATATATACATACACACATATATATATTTATATACACTCACACACACACACACACACACATATATATATATATATATATATATATATATATATATATAAAGGAAGACACTTCTGCTCCCTTCCCATGTGGTCTACAAGAATAGTGGGCAATGCACCCTATAATCTGTGAACAGTAAAGATATCCTTAAACCACTGTCTGTAACAGTGGAATTGTCCTTCTCCAACAGGAATAGCAACATTTCTAGATTGTCTACCTTGTTACTTAGATTTCTAGCACTCAGGAGTGTTGCTCTCACCTGATTTTGTTCACATCTAATGAAACATGTGGTCCGGTCTTTGCAGTAATGGGTCAGGCATGGGTTCAGACATCAGGACTATCATCCACGACACCATTACTCATTCACTCTCTTTTCATCATAAGATACACTGCAGTCTACATTTGCTGGAAACATATTCTGCCTCCATAATAATACTAGGTTAGAAATTGCAAGCACTCCCCATCATGACAGTAATAATATTTACATCATCAGACTGCAGACTTGGAATCAAACATCACCCTGCAGCAAAGGACAGTGTAATTCCCTTAAATCCCTTTAAATTCCCTTAAATAAATATTGGAGATTTTTTTCTTTCACGTTCTTTGTACTATTGTCTTCTATTGTATAAATTATTGTATAAATTTTCAATTGTCAATTACTATTTTTTTTTTGTAATGTTGAAAATTTCTCCTTGGGTCTACGCTAAAAAAGAATATCTATCTACCCAGTCGGACCTACCCAGTTAACAAATGTCAAATAAAATAAATAAATAAATAAATAAATAAATAAATAAATAAATAAATAACATAAAATAAAATAAAACAAAATAAAATAAAACAAAATAAAAATCTGGGCATATTTACTTCATTTGAATAAACACAGATATCAGTTAGCAGCTTGTTATTGTAATTTAACCTTCCCGACAATAAGTCTTATTAAAAGCAGACTGGCATTTCAGTTCTGAACCGCACAAATAACCTACATATGCATAAATAAATAAATAAATAAATAAATAAATAAATAAATAAAAATAAATACATAAATAAACAAATACACATATGCATACACTGTACAGACCACTGAAATCTCCACTGCTGTGGAGATTTTCTAACTTCACGATTAGCACAGACAGAATATGAAATTACAGAAGATGCTAATTTCTGATTAATAGATCTGATGCATTAAGCTGTACTCCACTAAAACAAAATTCCAGAGTCTGCATCTGGGCATTAGACACCTAATGCAGAATGTTTATCATCATTTACTACATGGGAAAAAAGTGAAGTAATGCAAAGTGTAAACAAACCTGTTACAGTTAAGTTACTTTTTGTTCCGGTTTTGGTTTTGTAATCAAAGTCGATTGCAAGAATAACTTCACACCAGTAAATATCTGTATCGCTGATCTGAGAGTCATTGATTTGTAAGGCACTGATGTGATGTAATGTATTCTCACACATATAAGCCCATCCTATGAATCCCTCTGCCGGGGAAACTTCATCTGGGTTCAGTTCCACAAGTGGTTTCATGTTTGCATTCCTGAACCATCTGACATAAATTTCATCAGGTCCCTGAGAGGTGCCATTTATATCCCAGGCACAGCACAGAGTGATGCAGTTCCCTTCCTCTTTGACTATTACTGATGGCTGATTCTCTTGTGGCTTCCAGGAAGTACAGCAACCTGTGAAAAACATTGGCTGTTACTGTCTTTCGTTTCACAAAGAAGAAGTCATGCGAGCAGTGAAGCATTTTCTTACTGGTGCTAATGATGTTTAATTAAGGAAATTAGCTTTACTGTCCACACTTATCGGAGGCCCATTTCTTTTTGGGCTGACTGAAGTAATGTATAGTAGTTTGCTACACATTTTGTTAAATGACTTTTGTGAGGTTGTTAGTCCCTCAATTATTATTGATTATTAAGCTATGCATACATTTACTTAGATATAGAACTTCTCTTTTGCAACACAGTAAGTTATCTTAATGCCCTACTAAAAAGAAAGAAAAAAGAAAAACAAAAAGCTAAAAACTGTTATTCAATATACCATTTTTACTTGACGAATCACCTCTATAAGTTAATGTTCATTTTATTCTCACTACATTTGTTATTGCCTTAGATTTAACACTTCTTGTCAAGTTATATGCATTTACTGTACACAGAATCCAGGACAATGCGATACAACACAAACTAGTTTTATCATGACAGCTTTGCAAATCACAAATTATTGAAAGCTGGTGAATCTGGGAATCTTGAGGGAATGTTACAACTGCCTCATGTACACAGACAACCCTCTCCTCCTCCCAACAAATTCCAACACATGTGAGAGATGCAACCATATAGCCAAACTGGAGGCTAAGCTCTCTCAATTCAGTACTGGCGTAACCAGTCAGGAGGAGAAGGAAACCACACTCACTACAATTCCAGTCTCACATAGACCTACCACGACAGCAAACCAAACACATAAACACACAAAAACATACTCGGAGGCTCTAAATAAAAATCTGCCTAAGCAACAGAGACCTACAAAGCAGACACCCAAGCAACCGCTACCCCAAAACAAAACACGTGCAACACATAGCTCACAAAGCCAGTGTGCCAAACAGTCACAGCCCTTAAGGCTAAACAACGCACCTGATACACTTGTAATAGGTGACTCTATCGTCAGGTATACTGATGTCCCACACACCAGGCTGAACAAGGAGAAGGTCATGGTGAGCTGCCTGTCAGGCGCTAGGATCCGCCACATAACACAAGCACTCAGGTCACTCCAAGGCAAGTACAAATATGACTCAGTCATTGTCCATGCTGGTGTGAATGACCTGAGACGTACCTCCCTGGTCTACATGAAAAGAGACATAGAGGAGCTCTCTGAGCATGTAGCCCAGGCCGGTATGACCCTGACCTTCAGTAGCATCTTACCCTCACCAATAATGATGCCACAATATGAAGACAAGATGATCAATTTCAACAATTGGCTTAAGTATTGGTGTCATTCAAAGGGAATCCAATGTCTGTCAGCCTGGGATGACATGCTCGACAAGCCACGATGCTTCACTAGGGGCGGTTTGCACCTGCCACCCTGGGCTTTCAGATATTGGCAAAGGCTCTTGCTACCCCCATAGTGCCTTTTTTAGGCAAGGCTCAAAAGACAAACCCACCCCCATAGGTATCACAAGGCATAAGAAACTAAGAGTAATGCTACTCAACACCAGAAGTCTAAACCTCAAGATGCATGCATTCGAAACTCTCCTTAGCATGGAGAACATCGATATCTGTGCAGTAACAGAAACCTGGTTCAAGGCTCCTGAGAGCACCCCAGCACTACCAGGTTATGCCTCATGCCAAGCTTTTTGGCCCCAAAACTTGGACCGAACCACAAAAGGAGGGAGAGCATCAATATTCGTCAAAGATACCCACACCTCCAGGTTGGTGGCACAGCACGAAGAATCAGAGACTATCCATGTGCAACTAACAGTGGGTAAAACTGCCTTCCAGTTTATAGCCTGCTACAGACCACCCTCCCAAACCCAGGAACCCCACATGGCCTTCCTGAGAACACTGGAAAATATGAAGGTCTCTCCAAACACCATTAAATTGGGCGACTTCAACTACCTAAACATAGACTGGGAGCATTACTCTAGCTCCAACACCCTAGCCCAAAGGTTCCCAGAATTTATGAACTCAAATGCTATGGAACAACTTGTTACCACTCCCACAAGACAAAACATACTGGACCTCATCATCACCAACATGAGGACTCTATGCTCCAGACCAGACTTGTATCCCTCACTGGTAAGATCAGACCATAAACTAATCTCACTGGATATTCACATCCTGACCCCACCCCCTGCCCAGAAAACCACAGTGAAAAACTTCTCTAAAGCAAATTTCACACTCCTCAAAACTGAGGTGGAATCCTTCAAGGCCCCCGGGCCTGTGGAAAATATGGCCCAGACCGCAGAATCCTTTATAAACGCATTCTATGAACACCTTCAGGAATGCATGGATCATGCA
The DNA here is from genome assembly GCF_019279795.1 of Protopterus annectens. Taxonomy (NCBI): domain Eukaryota; kingdom Metazoa; phylum Chordata; order Ceratodontiformes; family Protopteridae; genus Protopterus; species Protopterus annectens. The sequence continues at coordinate 1,524,011,749 of NC_056744.1, forward strand.
ATCCCAAATAAAACCAAGACCCAGTCCTCCAAAGGCAGACGTCCTGTCTGGTGGACCCCAGCCATAAACAAACTATACAATAGAAGGAGGAAGCTACTACATGATAGAGCAAAATCCCAAAAAGGGAAGGCATCTCTGATCAGTATTAGCAAAAAACTACGGGCACTCATAAAATCATCTAAGGCCAGCTTCGAGAGAAAAATTGCACAGGACACTAAGGATAATCACAAGGCTTTCTCTAGTTATGTTAGGAACCTGGGTGGGAATTCCCAGATATGCTCAGAATTAGTCCAAAATGACAAAAAATACACCGAACCCACAGACATTGCCAATATCCTAGCTGACAGGTTCAGCGCAAACTCCCCCCCTTCCCCAGCAAAAGGGCAAATATCTATCCCAGCAGAGTGCTGCCCCCCTGACATCTTAGATGCTCAGGTAAGAGCCACCCTCTCCAAAGCAAAAAACACAGCATCAATGGGACCAGACGGTGTCCCGGCTGCCCTACATGAACTCCAAGAAGAGCTAAACCCAAACATAAAACTACTGTTCAGTCTCAGCCTTACTACAGGATATGTACCCAAAGAGTGGCGTACAGCAACAGTGGTCCCTCTCCACAAAGGTGGTGCCTCAATGGATCCTGGAAACTATTGCCCCATAAGCCTGACTAGCTTGGTCTGCAAAGCTATGGAAAGGATCATCATGGACCTCATAAATAAAGATATTGGGGACCTACAGACACTGGATCCTACCCAGTTCGAATTTGTTAAGGGCAGATCCTGCCTCTTAAACCTGGTTGATTTCTTTGAAACAGTCACCAAGGCCATTGACGAGGGGAAGGTGGTCCACACAGCCTACCTGGACCTCGCAAAAGCCTCCGATACAATACCCCACTCGGGCATTATAGATAAGTTCACCAGCTTAAATATAAACCCCTATGTCACTAGATGGGTTGCAAACTGGCTCAAGGACAGAACCCACATGGTTAGAATTGCTGGAGCCATGTCATACTCCAAACCAGTTACAAGTGGCATCCTACAAGGCTCAGTCCTGGGACCTCTCTTGTTCGGTATATATTTCTCGGAGGTACAGGCCAACACGGAAGGACTGTGGCTGACCAAGTTTGCAGATGACTGCAAATTGGGTGCCATAATCGACTCTCCAGCCGACACAAGCATCCTCCAAAAGGGCCTCATAGAAACAGACAACTGGTGCCAGAGCCATGGCCTCAAGCTAAACTCCAAAAAGTGTATAGTCATCCCATTTGGCAAAAACAAAGTGCCCACAAATTACCACATAGGTGGTAATCCATTAAGTACAGAAGAAGTAATTAGGGATCTGGGGACCCAAGTTGATAGCAAGCTCTCATTTGACAACCACGTGGCCAAAGTGGGTAGAAAAACATTTTATATAGCCCACCTAATCATGAAGGGATTCACATCTAGATCAGGGGAGGTCATCGTGCCTCTTTACTCATCCCTCATCAGGCCCATAATTGAGTACAATGCCCCTTTTGGGATGTAACTTACCAGACACCTGCAGCAACTGGAAAGACCACAAAAGTACCTCACCAAGTGGATCAAAGGGCTCAAACAGATGCCATATGCTGCCCGGTTAAAGAAACTCCAGCTCTACTCAGTGGCATACCGCCTGCTCAGAGGCGATCTGTGCCTGATGTATAAAGCCATGTACAACCCGGAATTAATAGACATGCTGCACCTCAGAAAATCCAAATCCTATCGAGCTACACGCTCGAGAGACTTGAACCTCAGCACTGAAATAAATAGGACATGCTGGAGGGACAGATTCATAACCCAGAGGCTCCCTTCACTCTGGAATAAAATTCCAGTCTAGGTTAGGCAGAGTCCCTCATTGACTCTCTTTAAGAGGAATCTTGATGAGTGGATGGGAGATTGTAGGTTTACCCTGGGTATCACTTCTGTGTCACTGTTAGACAGAGGCACAGTATACTAACCTGGAAAAAGGGCATAGCAAAATTCATTTAAAATGGGTGGCGAAAGCCAAACACACTCTGGCTAGGCTTATAAATGCCCTAGGGCAGATAGCCTAGTATGAACCTATGAACCTATGAACAAATCACTCGCTACTTCAAGTTTAAACAGTGTTTAGCAAAATATAGTATAATGGTCTATTTGAATGTACCAAATTCAAGCTTATGGAAGCCCATCTTAAAGATCAGACTATAGCAGTGCTCTAGCTGACCAGTCTCAATAAATCCCTGCTGTGCACTCCTTGCACCTACTAATGCGAGGGTTCTGCTCCAACACCCCCAGTCTCTAATTATGCTGTGTTAAGATCACACCAATTCAGATTTCAGAGAAATCAGAGGAAAATCTGAGGAAAAGGAAATGTAGGTATGGCACCACTCTACAGTCCCAACAGTCCCTGCTAAGAATTTACCCAGTTACAGAAAAACGTGATACCATGAAATTCCATGAAAATTCATGGGTTAGCCACATGCTCCTCCTTTCCACAAGATGGTCTTCTAGCATCTGAGACATTGATGGCTCTCAAGTTACCAGCAGCACAAGATGGACACCCTGTCAGTATGCCAGTGAGCTGGCCTTTATCATTATTTTAATTGAAACTAGGCAGCATGTTAACTAAACACTGGGACGTAAGACAAAGAGAGGCAGAAACTGATTATAGCATATTGTTACTGAGTGAATGTGTGCGTGAGTGAGTGAGTGAGTGAGTGAGACAGTGAATGAATGAATAAGACAGTGAGTGAATCTTTGAAAAAGGTCAGATAGGGTATTCTACAAATCTAGGCTTGAAACTCTTAAGTTACTGCACCTGAAGAAAAAGCAGCTAACAAAGACTTCCACAGCACTAACTTAATGCTTGTTGACTCTGCAAGTTCAAAATATTGATAAAGGCTCTCAGCCATGAATTTCAAATCTCAAGGAGGCAAAACGCTTCAGCAGAAGTTGGCAACAGTACTGAACCCTTACTTAAAGAGCTATTTGTGACAAGCCTGCACTGGGTCACAATTCTGCCTTCAATAAAGTAGTGTATTTATGCTTCTTAACCATAGGATAGCTAAGGCCCTTAAAAGAGAGGTGACTGATATACATCAGATAACATACAGATTACTGACTGAGATGAGGTGGGAGAGGTGCACTTCTCTCAAATTGAGAACCTTTCCCAGTCAGATGAATATATCTAGCACATAGTAGAGTTGTTGGTAGCCTCAATGACCAACAAGACTTCTACCAAAAGATCTGGAATGATTATAGGATCTACTAGACTCATGGTGGAAACCTGCTGTCACTCCAACTGACTTGGAATGGGAATGGGAAGGACTCCTGTACTGCAATAATACTTTTCCCGACCATCCAGTTTTCTTTCCTCTCAGAATTTAGTGATCTTATTCAGAAATGGAGGAAAAGATGATGTGAAGCAGAACTTCCTGCATTACAGCTTTCAGAAGGCATTCACTACCAAATTGCGTGTACTGCTACACCTAACAGAAATGAAGGTATACCGAGTGCTCTGTGACAAAGAGCTGGATTTCTTGGATGCCTAAATCCAACCAGCAGACCTTCCTTATCCTCATCTAAAGGACAGGAGAGAAGCTGTCTCTAAAAAATGTCCACCAGAGGATTTTCCTTTTTCAGGATATGAGTGGTTCTGAAGATGATATTATTGTTTATGGTTCAATGTCAGAATTGTAAACAAAGAAATGATGCCATGCAAAAACTCTTTTATCTTGTAGATTTTTATTTTCAATTCTTTTTAATATGTGAAGAAGGCACTCTATATATATATATATATATATATATATATATATATATATATATATTTATATATATATATATATATATATATGCATTTATATATATATATATATATATATATATATATATATATATATATATATATATATATATATATCATACAGCTGGTTGAACAGAGTACTGAGGTATACCATTGTAATGTTTCCAAAAATATGAATTATTTTCATACTGCAGGCACTGACCCTTGCCTTTCTAGCAAGCTATTTGCTTCAGAAATGCTAGAGACAGGAATAGAACCTGACTGGGCACGCTGTGTTTGACCTACCAAATGCCTCACTTGTACACAAAACAGAGAGAAAAGCATGTGGTAAAGCATCAGAAATAAATTCAGTACTACTGACCAGTGGTCTAACTCTATATGATAGCAGATTATAATAGGAGGTGATATGGGTGGCTGTCTGGGATCCACAGTTTTTCCAGGGGGCCCTTGGTCAGCCAACAAAATAATTTTATTTTAAAATGTTTTACTATGCACAGCACTGTAAACACATTTTTGTTAGCTGATGCACAGGTTTTCAGAAAACGTATATTTTTAGTTACAACAATGGTGACCTGTAAGCTGTACCATTTGCTTCATCTGTTTTACGACTTGAAACTTCAAAAAGTTCACTTTCATTATTTTCTGATTTGTTCCCCTTTTTAATTTATTTATCTTTATTTTATTTATTTATTTACATTTGCTTACCAGGAAAGTCTGACTGGGCCATGGAACACCCCTTTTCAGAGGAGTGCTGGGGAGAAAGCTCCAATTTTAAACATGGATAAAATGTGATGAAGTTCATGTTTTACTGCTGTAAACGAAAGCACTTATGTTTTGGATTAAACATTTTGGACTGTTTTCTGGTGTCTAATTGTTTTTCATTTTATACAGATGGATTTTTGTTTTGGTTATATTAAAAATGGATAAGAGCAGATAGCACGTATAACATAACCCATTATTATAGAAAAATAAAAAATAATTAAAAAATGTACACAATATTATTATGGAAATAACTGGAATTCTAGAAGAGAAAGGTGAACGGAAAAATAAGGCACTATATATACAGAAGTTAGATATGAGGTGCATAATATAGGTAGATGTAACGATAAGTGAAGTCAGGATATAGGGAGAAAATACAGTGTCATCTAAACTAAATTAAGTGAAAGGGAGTATTGTAAAAAACATAAAAGACAGTGGAAGCTAGGTTAAGATAAAGGAGGAGGGAGGAAATACTATAAATGAACATTACAGAAGTAAATAAGAACTGATTATAAAAGTAGGAATATTAAAAGCAAGGTGTTATGTGTTATTTATGTGTTGAAGGGAAGGGATAAAGATGGGATTTATAGAATGGGATGCACTGAGCAGCCATAATTATTGCAAAGTCATTCTGCTCATGGTATGCATTAAAACTGTTTGGCTTTTGATTTGCTTGATTTGGCTATAACAACACATAAAGCAGTTGAACACTTCTGCTTCACTTGTTTTTTACCTTCCATAGTTGATAACATCACATTTCATCAGTCCAGTGACCTGACTGAGTACAAGGAGTTGAGAGGTGTGTGAAGGAGAGGTTGAATAACTGTTTGTTATTTCCAGTTGCACTGTTTTCTAGCTGAGTCCAGTACTATTCAATGAGTATTAACATAAAAAGTCAGGTCACTGAGATGGCTTCTGCTACTGAAGAAGCAAAAAAAGCAGCAGCAGGTGGCAGACTTGGTGTCTCAGATACCCAGACCTCCTGTAGATATGTACATTTGGTTTATGTTTTAATGCTGGCAGCAGGAAATCAGGTACTACCTGTGGACAGACTGAGCATGGTGTAATTGTTTACACTTTTTTCTTGCTACTTGCTAGACATAAGCAAATGTGGTAGAGTGACTTTAAGGTTATGTGCATGCATTTATGTCTCTTTTCATTTTGGGTAAACTGTACCTTCATGCTGCATTTGTCATGCTCACCCTCAATAGTTGGGGTTAGGGATGTGGTGTGTATGAATTCCCAGGACAGATATGGCATACAACATATTTAGTTTCCAATATGTCTTAATGTACAACCTTTGCTCAGGGTTGAAGAATGTAGCCCATATCTGGAATATTTTTATTGCATTGTCATGATATCAGAAGTAAAAAAGAAATCATAAATATTTTACCAGGTATAGAATTATTTTGGTTACTACATATAAGACAAGTCCTCAAGTCCATAACAGAGGCAGTGTGCTGTCATATAATTCAGAACTTAGATGCAGTGAATTCTTTGACGATAGGCTAGCATTCTTGAGTATGTTTAGTACTGAAATATTTTACTAGGGTTCCCTGATTTTTTTATTAGCTGTTGTAAGTTAACTGACATTATATCACCTCATATTTGCCTAACAAAGGAAGTGTGTTACGGGCCTTTTGTTGTCACAGTCTGATATGTCAAAAATAAGACTTTTATATATTTTTATTGAATTTAAATTTTTTGTTTTTTGGTAAATCAGTGCTCTTAGAACACTTATTTTGTTTGGTTGATAACAATATGCTTAAATTTCTGTATCATTTGTAACTCACAGTGTTTTAAACTTGTGGAGTTGAGTGCTATCCAGCAATCCTACTGGCAATAAGAGGGCTTTATGTTACTCGGTGTACTAATTGGATGTATCCTCTCTTCAATAGTCTTTCTAACAACCTTGATGCCTGCAGATTGGGAGGTATGGTTAAATGACATAAACCAATTGATTATTTACCTTTGTATAAAGTCATGATGCCTATCATTTGCCATGCTCAGCATGGGCTGGTGAAGCTTTTAACAACAATACACTTTATTAATTTATCTTTATATATATATATACATACACTTAAAATAAATAAATAATTAAATGTCCCATGGTGACCCTATCTAAAGATTTGCAGCTTTCTATTGATTGTATTCTCATGATTCATTAGGATGGCAATGAGTAGAAAGCCCATAGTTAATAAATGGTATTGTGAAGAGTTGAGGACTTCTGGTTTGAAAGAGCACAAGTAAGTTCTTTTATCTTGGCAGACAACCAGATATGGGTGGTAGTGAGGCACCAAGGATTCTATTCATTAAAGAAAGGGAATGGGTGTGAATGAAACCAACTTATTTGCTCATTTTAAAGTCTGAAATATGAAATGCCTAGCTACTCAGAATGTTGCTGACTTTCCTTCAAATTTTGGTGTTTGTGCATTATAGAATTTGTGTTTTTTCTGGAAAATTGCTGCAATCATTAAATAATTAGGGGTGGCTGGCTGTGGATGAATGCAACTTATCATATTTTTTAACTCATTTTAAAGTCTGACATTAAGACTGTTGTGCATTTGTGAGAAATCAGTTTAATATTTATTCTCTGACTAATGCTGCTGTGAAACAAAGTTGAAACTTTTCCAGATTTCACAGGATGTCCCTTACTTTGTCTCATATTTTTGATCTATGTCTCATAAAGTGTTTGTTTTTCTAAAAAAATCATCAAGGATTGCAGTCACTAAATAAATTATGTCTGGATGTGAAAAAAAAGCTACTTACACTCTAGTAATTTCCTCAGTTTAAAGTCTGGTTTTAACAGGAATAGTGTATACATTTGTATGAAATAAGTTGAAATATTTATTCTCTGGCTTCTGTTTGCATGAAACAAAGTTGAAAATATCCATTATTTCATAGAATGACAATGACTTTGCCTCATATTTTTGGTCTATACTTCATAGAATTTACATTAAATAATTTCTGACAATTGAGTTTTTAGACTTTATATCATTCAGAAAATGCATGTGAACACTGAAACTACTCCTCTAGTAACTTCTAAGCATATAGGAACAATGTTTAAAATCTGTCTTTGATTATAGGCCTTTGTCCCTCATTAGTTTTGACTATGTGATTGATTTTTGTCTCAAGAAGTTGAGAGGTATTTTTATCAAAGTCAAATGAGGTGTACACAACAAAGTGGCTAAAACTGCCCTGGGAGAGGTTGGGAATGTTTGTGAATAAAAGTAACTTACCAACTTTTTGTTTGCTTAGTTAATTGTGTGAAAAACATTGGCCTACTTGGCTACTGAGTGATTGTGTAACAAATGTCAGATATATTATTGAGCCCATATTACCTGTCTTTTTATTCATTTTTACCATAATAAGATATCTAAGGTGTATGTAGTCAGCAGCAGGAATATATTTCCTGAGTATGAGGGCTATTTTTGTTGATAAGAATGGCTATCCTTGCCTATCATGGTCAAGTTAAACAGTCAGTAGTATGGCTTTGCAGGAGTAGTGTACATTTGTGTAAAGCAAATTGAAATATATTATTGTGGTGATTTTTTTAGCACAATCAAAAATCTGAGGTATAACAATCAGTTGGCTGTAATTGATGGGTATGGATTTTGATGGATTATAATGACTGCAATTTGAAAGTTTTTAAATCAGGTAGGTTAATCCAAAAGTACATGAGTATTTATACATGGTTCAAAAAAGGGCTGTATATGGGTGGTGAAGGACCCATAGTTTGAAAACCTACCAGGGCCAAAGTGCACTTAATCCACCACTTACAACATGTGCAAGATGGAAGGTGAAGGCACACCAGAGGCACTGCTTAAAAAACAAATATAGACAGATATATAGACAAAGAGATAGATGTAAAGCATATGGGAGCAATTGATGAGTCCTCAAATGATACTAATATACTTGCACAAAGGATTAACACAAATGACTAGTGCCAAAGCCATGGATTGAAACTAAATGCAAAAAATGCATAATTATTTTCTTTGGGAAAATTAACACCCCTGCTAATTGCAATATAGACAACACCCTTCAAAGAGCAGATTCAATAGTACATGTTCTGGTACTCAGGTTGATAGCAATCTGAACTTCAACCGAGTGTCCACAGTGGTGAGGAAGTCCTCCTGTGTGGCACATTTCATAAGTAAGGCCATGGCAACCAGATCAAAGGATGTTATAATTCCATTATACTTGACTCTCATCAGACCAGTAGTTGAGTACAATGCACCCTTTTGCATGTACCTCACCAGACACATGCAATAGCTGGACAGACAATATTTCTTTGCTTCCTAGTTCTAAAATTAAATAAAGTAAACACAGCATTTTGGTTTATAGTTCAACAAACTAGTGCATTTTAGGTATCTTTACAAGGTCCACTAAGCCCCTTCTGGAAATGGATTGTCACATGACATTTGGCTGTAGGCCTCACCCATGCCTCAACTGCAGCTCTTCCTCAAAGGTACTCATTTTCATAGACTCAATAACCTAGCACCAACTAGGTCAACATAGTCTGTGGCTATGGGTGTTTCTTTTTAGATAATCCTCCAGGTGAAGAATCATCTTCTGAAGACTATAGAACAGGAATCCTCCTTTTAACAATTGGCAAATAAGTGTCTGTTACTGACAAATATAGAGTATTTTCTTTCCTAAGTGTTGTGAGAATGTTCACATATAAAATTTTGCAAAACATACTTTAATATGTCACACATTTTGTTTACTCAAAATTTCCTAGCACAAACACAGGGGTATTGGAGAAATAAAATGTTGCAGGCCCGTGACACCAGTGATATTGTGTTGACATAGAAAGCTATCAACAAAGTGGACATGTAGAAACAGTGTTATCCATCTCTCAAAAAACACAATCCTCATGCCTGCCTTGGGGAAGAATTTTCTACACTTATGAAAACCGTGGTCTATAACTACAGTAAGCAGCTACTCAATAACTAAGCACAGGGAAAACACAGTAAAAAAACTCATAAAGGGGAGAACAGAAGAATAAAAATAGAGACCAAAAAACAAAAATAATTAGAAACTTAATTTATTATCATTATATAAAATCATAAATGGTAAGTTGTTATGAGAGGCCTCCCAAAAAGGAAGACATTTCTGAATAGGAAAAATACAGCCCAAAAGTATGAAAACTATACATTTTAAAAGGCATATAAGAGAAAAACAAAGAAAATCATAGCATTTTTATGACATGTTAAAAAAATCCAAATCATAAATGTAGTCAGAGGCCTTTTAGGATACATCCAAGCTGTAATATAATGATGAATTTCAAAAAATCATAAGCAGCATGATGCATTATGAGATGGTTGAGGATGCTGGACAACCAGTCAAAGTCTGGTTTATCAAGTGATTTCATTGCCTGTAGCCATAGCCTTAAAGGGTTACAAAGGGCGAACCTTCTTTTCTCACACACACACACACACACACACACACACACACACACACACACACACACACACACACACACACACACACACACACACACATATGCATATCAGTGTGTCTATACAAAACTGCCTGTAGATCAGGGTGTATATTGTACCTAGTCAGCCACTGTAGTCAGAGAGCATGTACATATAACTTACTGAGCATTGGTGAGATCAGTGCCATTTTTATAGTAAGTCAGTGTGAGTGCTAGCTTGAATGGAGATGCATATGTGAGTGTGTTAGAAGTAATGAATCTGTCAGTAAGCCAATGAAGTTTGAAGTATATTTTCCAGTTACAGCTCCTGATATGTTTATGTACAATAAATGAACCCATACCGTGCCTCAGTGTCTCATTTGAATACACGAGATATATGACATGGCATCAGAATGGGATCCGAAGTTGAAGCAGCTCACAAACCATGAGACTTGCAGTTAGAAGTGGAGTAATATACAGAAATGAACTCACAAAAAGGACAGCAGTTATTTGAAGCTACTTAAATTCATTTTAAATGATTTTCAGTCACCAAAAATGCAGCATAGCATTCAAAGTGTTCAAAATAATTCCACATTATTTAAGATGTCTGAAATAGTGACATAATAATTAAAGTGTTTGAAATAATCTCTGAAGTGTTTAAAATGTTTGAAAAGACTATGGCCGGGATTCACTAATCCTCCGTGTAAGACTAACTAAGTCATACTCGGAAATGGCAGTCTAAGAGTATGATGTCAGTGCATCATGCATATTCACGAGTGCTCGCTGACTCAACTCTAAGGCTAACATGGAGCGTGCATGACTGCAGGGGGTGTGTCAGACTGGTGAGCAGTCCAAATATCCACATCTCTGCAAGTGCCTAAATAGCAAATGTCAAGAGAAATGAGCGAGTTCGCTCAAATGTCAACATACCAAACACTACACTCCCCCACATTCTAAACCCCTGTACAAGTTTAAAATGTAAAGCATTCCATTGTATTTTTTTTATTCCCAATATAGCTGCCCGTATTTGCGTGTGTATGCGCGGGTTTGCCCATTCCTTAGCTACAGTTAGCAGTGAAGACATCGAAGAGGATAATAAACTACTTATATGCAAATTAAGCCAAATAGCAATAGTGTAGTGGTAGAGCCTTCGCACAAAGAGGAGGCATTCCTTGTTCGAGTCCCACCGCACCCCTTCCCATTTTCTGTAGGAAATCTGTGCATAAAAATAACTCCTGGCATTTACCTTTTAATTGTTAGTAAAGTGCATTGAAATGGCCTATGTAGTAGTGAACGATATTTTATATATATACATATATATATATATATATATATATATATATACATATATATAAGAAGGTGGAATGGTCATGCATACTGATAAATGCAGAATTAATGTATCTTAAGCAATGTGAAGCACTGCTAAGCAAAGTTTACTAGTAGTAAGCACAGTTAAGTATAATTGCTCATAGCTTAGCACTGCTTTAACTAGCACAATAGCTATGCATGGATCTGCGCATCGCGCCAACTAGCGGAAACAAAACATGTTTGCGCGGTGCTGCGCACCACGCTAACTAGGGCAATGTTGAGCAACGTCGGGCACCGTCGGGCAACATAGAGCAACGTAGACCAACGTCAAGCAACATTGGGCAAAGTCGAGCAAAGTGGGCTAAACACAGCCACACCTCCTAACCAGTCTAGCCAGTAGTAAAATAAAAAGCAATGACAGGTCTCAAACCCGGGATACTATGCACCATAATCACAGCACTAAACCACTAAGCCATGACAGCTTTACATAGGGATGCATTTCCAACACACTCATACATATCAATGGAAGTTTACCCATTGCTAAGCAGGTTTGATTTTAGCTGAGAATTTTCAAAACCAGCCAATCACAAATAAGTGTGGGAAATGAGGCATATTTAAGCTCCATAGGGAGGAATAATTGCCATAACTGGTTGTAGCTCCCATCTGCAGACAGTATGGCTGGTGTTGGAGAGGGCTCTCATTTTCGAGCGCAACTGTGGGGCATTGAGGAGTCAAAAGTAATGGTTTAGCTCCTTGTCCATCATCATGATGCAAGACTCCTGCAGTGCCAGTTTCAGGGCAATGAGTACAAAGCGGAAGCCTGGAACCATCTAGCACATGATCTCACCAGTGCTACAGGCGTCCCTCGGACTGGTGAGCAGGCCAGACACCACTACTCAGACCTGAAGAGATGCAACGAGGACCGACTGAACCAGCGGATACAGGAGGCCTGTGGAATGGAAAATGCCCCACTACTGAGTACGTACCCAGAATTGCTATTGTAGTCTATATTATGGATAGGTATGTCTCAATATCCCTTCATTTACTTCACAGCTGCAGGTGTCCGTGCTGCGAATCAGCAAGCCTATGCAGATAGGCTGCTAAGGGTGTGCCACCAGGCAGGTTAATAATTATTCTGCATGTGTTGTCATATAAAAGAAGTGAGAGAGCCTGAAAAAGAGTGTTGTAACCCATTAATAAAGGTATAATAAGTGTTGAATAACTTCTCTGCATGTACTGTTATATAAAATAAGTGAGACAGCGTGAAAAGGTGGTGTAACCCATTAATAAAGGTATAATATGTCTTGAATAAAAGACCTCTGCATGCAATGATATAGCAAATAAATGAGAGAGGCACTAGAAAAGTGTGTAATGTAAGTAATAAAGGTATAATTCCTGGAGTATGTCCGTGTCACTTTCTTCGATATGTTATTGCCCCCTTGCATTACAGAAATAGTACTGTTGTATTAAGCGCAGTCAACCCACACATGGATAGGTCCATATAAAGTGGATGAAGGGAGTGCCAGTAGCTGTTAAGTCCTCAACTGTCGGTTCATGGCCGGCATGTACAGACTAATTTGGCACATAAGTAGCTTGTTATTTTGTTCCCCAGAAATGTCAGTGTGCTGCTAGAAATGTAGGGGGCTGTCAACATATACCTGATAATGTCACCTGAACACATCCAGATATGTAGATATATAAATATAAATTAAATATATAAATATGTACCAGTAACATCTGCATCCAGGACAGTTTGTATGTCAGATACAGGTCAGGTATATCAAGAACTAGCAAAACCCATTTCACAATTTAACGGACATTGCCTAGTGTAAATATACATGTAGGGGATATATAACTGCAGTCAATAGGAATTTAGTGTAGACTTATAAGTATATATAAGTTGTTAATGGAGGTATCTTTTTACACCCTACTGTATGTGCATAAGCAATGCGATTCCACACCTCAATGGGTATGTCTAATCTCATAACATTTGTTGGGACACATGTCCTATTGGTTCAAAAATATCTGCATTTACTATGATGCATGTGCCCTGTTCACATACCACAATCTTGGTGGCCTGTTGCCACCAGTTAATCCTGCATGCTGTTGGAATGTCCACTGTTGTTCTATATATGCATGTGTTATGCTTGCTGTTCAACTGTTAGAACTCTGGTGTGTTGGGTTAATGGGAATACTACTGTATGCTGTTACAACTAAATTGGAATGCTGTTGGCTATTACTAACCCATATTGTCATTAAATCCTCCTAAACATAGAAAGTATGGGAAGGTCAGTCCCAGCAGACTCACCTGTCCCATCTCAGCTGGAGATGGCACCTGGCACCAGCAGGTCCAGTGCCCAGCCCGGGACCTCCTCCTCCATTGGTCCTGTTCCACCTTTGGGTGGAAGTGCTGCAGGGGATGGGGCTCATCCCCCCATGCAAGTGTGGCCGGAGGAGGGCCACCTATCACCCTCCGGATGGTCTGGGCTGTGGTGCGTAGTGAGATTGAGCGTTCAGTCACTGATCCTCTACTCCAGCTCATGGCAAGAGTGGTGCAACTCACGTGTGAGCCTGCCCCTCCTATGCAACCACCAGCACAGCCACCCTCCGGGCTGTGAAGGTGCAGTGGTGACTGCCCATGGGTGGGGATGTCAGTTCCACTGTTGCCATCTGTGGGCTCATGGGCTTGCGATTTCCAAACATCCTTCCCCGTCAATTGTGTTCACCCACCCCATGTGTCATATTCCGCCCCTGTATGCATCTTGTTTGTCTTGTCTGTTTACTTCCCCAACTTACCTCCCAAAATATACCTACTTCCCCTACCCCACATTCCTCTCTCACACAGACCTCTCAACCATTCTGAATTACTCGGTTTTTACCGAGTTTTGGGATCCAAATGAAGGGGTGCCACGATTCCCGAGTGGCACCCCTTCATTTCCGATTTTTCTTTTCTTTTTTAAAATTTTCATGCTGTTGGAGCTGATGTCATCACGTGCGCAATGACGTCAGCGCTGTCAGGCTACCAGACAGTCAGAATTGAGCTCAAGGAGCTCGCATCATCATTTCCGGCTGGCTGGTGGTTAAGTTAACGGCGGGAATTAACCGCGAAGCTGATACAGCAACATGGGGATTTGGATACAGCGAGCCCGTAAACGGATGGCAGCAGCATGGGGAACAGAGGGCCAGGGATACGGACCCGGGATTAATGGCGGCAACCCTGAAATGGATGACAGCAGCATGGGGAAAGAGCGGAGCCCTGAAACAGAGCCGGGATTAATGAATGGCGGCAGTGGGATACAGCCGGGATTAATGGCGGCAGCAGAGGAGGCCAAACACTACTCAGGGTAAGTGTGTGTGTGTGTGTGTGTGTGTGTGTGTGTGTGTGTGTGTGTGTGTATGTGTGTGAAAATGCCCCCATATAATACACTTGGTGGCTAGAGGTATTGGTAAAAAGAGCCTACTATCCCTAGCCACCACCATTTCTGACCGTGTTGAGAGCTATGATGAGAAGTAAGAACACTTTTTATTTGCTAAGAGTTTAGAGCTATGATAAGAAGATGACTGAGTTGAGAGCTATGATGAGAAGTAAGAACACTTTTTTTTGAGAGCTATGATGAGAAGTAAGAACACTTTTTTTTTTGCTAAGAGTTTAGAGCTATGAGAAGAAGATGACTGAGTTGAGAGCTATGATGAGAAGTAAGAACACTTTTTTGTGCTAAGAGTTTAGAGCTATGATAAGAAGTGAGCACACAATTTGTATTCCCCTATTATTGTTTTTGTGCTAATAGTTCAGAGATATGGTGAGTGAGAAGTGAGAACTGAATTTGTATTCCCCCATTATTGGCTTTGTTGTTTGTCCATGTTTTTTGTGTTGAGGTTAAGAGCTATGTTGAGAAGTGACAAATGAATTCACTAAATAAATTATGACTATTAAGTTTCAGTCTTCCTATTTTTCAGGCAGCTGCTGATGTGGGTTAGTGGTATGTTGTTCTGAATAGAGTCCTGGGTTCAAAACCTGCCAGTGAAATGCATGATGGTAGTGCAACATTTTATTCTAACAACTTTACAAAATTATGCAAGCAATGTTTAAAATGTGTCCCTGGTTTTTGACCTTTTGACTCCCCCCCCCCAAAAAAAATGAAATTGAAAATAAGTGCGAAACGCTGTTCAAGATGCCTATGGCTTACACTACTGTCATTCTATTTATAGTGTGGGTGTGGAAGCAGACTTTTATGATGGAAAAGTTCTGAATTGGGCAGTTTTATTATTATTGGTTCATGTGTTTTGTTTCATTGCCTACAGTACAGATTACTGGTAAAATGTTCAAACAATAAATTTAAAATGCACTCTAACACGTGTGTTGTATTATACAAGGAATATAATTTAAAGTCAGGAAGGTGTATAAAGAAAAGAACACATGTATGTTTCTTGTTTTGTGTGCAAGGGGCCAATGATTTGAAAACAGCCCAAAGGTAATCTTTATCCACCACTGGCCAGATGCATTTTCTTTGGATGTGGTGTGGGTTTCAGTGCTGTTTCAATGAATGTGAGTTTCAAGGGCAAAGTTTAATGTCAAGCCTATTTTCATTGTGAGACACTATTGCTTTGTTTACCAGATGATGTCTTTTAGTGTTTCTGCATTGTTGTGCTGTAAAATGTAAATATAAAATTCAAATCATTGTAGAAGTAAAGCAGTATGCATACATTAGTGTTTATGGTAAATGGGGCAAAATAGCCAGGTAACAGGACACTGGAATGGCTGCAGGGGGACTCTGGTCTGGTGCCATGTTTTGGTTGTCTGTTCTTCAATTTATGCTCAAAGTTGGTATCCCACAATTCCATTGGAGTGGGTGGGGTTACATAATTATGTATGCAAATTAGATGTTAATCAGCGTACAGATTTGTACCTATTTTTCAAGGGCCTTGTCCAGATTTTTGATATTTCCAGATTGAGAGGTATGCTCTCACCTGAAAACAAAAATGGGCAATCTGCGCCCACAAAAAAATTACTGGACAAATAAACTGAAATTTAATTGGCAGTACAACATACTTCGTTGTCCTCACCCCTCTGTCAGGGGTGGAAGGTTTTAAATTTCCCTCCAAATTACTAGTATATGCACAGCTGTTGCTGTTAAAGAAATGGGCAGCTATGGACCTTCCCTACACCCGTCCTGCACATCTCAAGCTGTTTTCCCTACTGTCTTTCCCTATTTGTGCCCCTTTTTCACCACTTTCCTTTCTCCCCATTTTCTTTTCTTTCAAAGAAATGAGCATGGGGGTTAGCGTGAGTAAGCACTTTTAAGCAGTAGTAAGCGGGTTTGCACGAGTGTGCACTTGTGTGTGCTTAGCTTAGTATTGCTAAGCGTCGTGCAAACCCGTGCAAACCTGCTTACAACTGCTTAAAAGTGCCTTAGTCACCCTGCATATGAGGGGCCTTGTTCTGCTCAGCAGCAAAATAAAATACCACTATCAGTCTCAAACCCTAGACCTTAGACACACTAGACTACATGAAGTACCACTAGGCCACAATAGATATACAGCAGGCTGTTGCTGAAATATATATATATCATGCATCAGAATGAGTGAATGTGAAGGAAAGATAGGAATGCCATAACACAAAACCTCTTCTGTGGAACTTTACCAGCAGTTGTGGAATTGCATTAAATGACTGTGATAACAGAACCAGGCATTCTAGCAGTAAATAATGTTACAGCAGCACTTTACAACCCCCACACAGTATCATAGCAGGACAATCCCCTCCCAAATGTACAAAATACCTATGTGTTCAAGTTACAACAAGGATGTAGGTAGGCATACGCAGTACTGGAATTGTCCAGTTTTCATGAGCATCCTGTGATAATGTCAACAAAAGAAAAAGCACAAACTGTGCAGAAGTGAGTGCATTAATATCCACAGTACAGCAGTTCCCAAACAGTTCATGTGCAAAATGAAAACATCTCAATAACTACGTATGTATGCCAGCTAACAGTATAAGTAGAAAAGAAACTACATACTCCCATGTATCTTGTGTTAGCATTTGTAGGGTTTAGTACAATTCTAGACTGTCAACTGTGTACTGGAAGTGGCAACATTCAGGTCTGAGTACAACATTCAAATCACTGGCTACACCCCTAGCATCAGTTATGAGAAGTATACCAACCTTGTGACTTACACTACGGTGTCCACAGCAAACAAGCATGGTCCCCACTTTGGAAAGCCGAAAGGGCTATGCCTACCTGACTTCGCAATTTATAGTATTGGGTTGCTATGACAGTGAGTACTGCAAGTACCACACAGCAGGCTGCATGCAATTGCCAAATGGTGGCCACCAACTGGTGCAGAGGCCATCACATGCACATGTGCAGATGCCTATAAAAGCAGGCTGTATTTGCTGTCCACACATGCAGTCATTTCATTGCAAGTACGGAGGGAAAGAGAGAGAGAAGAGAGAGAGAGACATATGGATGCAGACAACAGCAGCAGGAAAAAGATCAACCAAAAATATATTGAAAGAAAAAGTAATATATAGCAAAAAAAAAGAAAAAAACTAAAAGAATATATTGAAAACAATATATATTGAAAAACAAATATATTGAAAAAAAGGTATATTGAAAAGAAAAATATATTGAAAAAATATATATCATATTGAAAAAAAATAATATATTGAAAAAAATATTTAAAAAAATATATTAAAAAGAAAAATATATTGAAAAAAATAATATTGCAAAATAAATATATTGAAAAGAAAAATAATTATATTGAAATAAAAAACATATCTTGAAAAAAATCATAAGCTATAAAAATAAAAGCTATTATAAAACACACGAAACAGGCAAATACAAACACATACAAAAGTAAAGTATGTAACAGCTATGTATTTACTGGCATGTAGTAGATGTTTATGATGAGTTCTCTACATAGTTTGAATCAGCCATATGTGGCAGCAGTACGTATCTATGCACAGATGCCCTGCATAACTACTGGCATGGAGACATCAGTGTGTAGCTGTGTGCAGTGGGATATGACTGTGACATATGTAGCTCAGCATTAAATGTCAAACATCTGATCCATGTTATCTGTGTTCTGTACAGTAGTCTGTACAATGTCTGTTTGTGGGAGTAGCGCATACGGTTATATAAACATGGATGTGACAGAGTAACAAATGCATGATAGTCATATTAATGTGTAGCTTAGCATTGACAACAGCTGTACCAGGCTAGTATGCTAATCTAGCATTTGCAGCTATATATACACCCTCTAATATTACTGTGTGCTCACATGTGACACCTGTTCATGTTGCAGCAAGGCCCAACAGGTCAGCCGTGAGGTACATGAACTTACAACAGTGTGGACCTTGTGTGTGTATGGCACACAGATACGGAGAGATCTGTCTCTGTCAGATATATTAGCATCTGTACATGTGCATAGAGCAAGGGACATACTGCAACTGTTTGTGAAGGGTGGACATATATATGTTGTTGAAGGTTGTTATGTGCATATTTCTATGTAGGTTGTAGTGTGTGGAAAACAAGACAGCATACAGTGCTGTTATATGACATGTGGTGGTTAAACGCTGTGGGTATGATTCGTCAGGTTTGCAGTGCTGCAGCCAGTGAGGCCTGCTAAAGCTACATGAGCTGAGAACATCTTCAATGCATTCCGCACAACACTGTGCAATATTATGACATAACGGTATACCTCACAACCTTTGCATAATTGATATCCCCACCATGAAAGGTGGACTGTATATATGCCTATATGTATATCTACATATAGATATATATATATATCTACATATATATATATATATATATATATATATATATATATATAAAACCAAGAAATGAGATAATTCCACAGTAAAAGACCACCGACCAACGAAGTATACTGAAAACTGTCTTTAATAGACATGACAAAGATAAAAAAACGAACAGCAATCCAAATAAAAACAAGTGCTTTCACCTGTTTAATACCAGGCTTTATCAAGATGCATGTTAAGAAAACCCAATGCTTTATATAATCATTTGCTGATCGCCTGACCTATAATTAATTAGAACAACAGATTTAATCAATTACGTTCTTAAAGGTGTCTTGAAATAAAAAGCTTATACTAAAACCTAGTATACGATCCATATCTGTAACATACAATATATTAAAATATATTGAAATACATATAACTCAAAGTAATTTATGTACATGTACTAGTAAGGTATAATTATTAAAATATTATTAAAAAACCTTAAAATTCATACTCAAAATAAAATTTCTTAAATATACCTATGAAAAACTAACTCCACGTTCACATATACCATAAAGTGCAAGTGCAGAATAAATACAGCTTGTAACAATTATAAATTATTAATAATTAATAATTACATACAGAGAGAGAGCGAGAGAGAGACAGGGTCATATTTACTGCAACAGATGCCTGGTGACAAAGCCATGGACCCAAACTTAATGTCGACACTGCATTGGCATGCCTTCTTGCAAAGTCTACTTAACACTGAAGGCGTGATAAGAGACCATGGGACACAGGTGGACAGTAGTCACCCCTTTGATAATCACAGTGCCACAGTAGTCATGTCATCTGTCTATGTGGCACACGTCATCACAAAAGGTGTGTCATCCAGGGAAATATAGGTCAGTGTTCCCCTCTACTCATCACACATAATGCCCATTATTGAGTACAGTGCCCCATGTGGTATGTACCTCACAAGACATCTACAGCAACTGGAAATGACACAGACATACCTCACAAAGAGTAATACTGGCCTCAAACAGATGCCCTATGCAGACCATCTCACAAACCCACAGCTAGATTGTGTCACATACCGCCTATACAGAGGTCACCTCTGCCACGTAAGCTATGTCAAACCCAGAGCTCCTGGACATGCTTCACATAGACAGATCACAATCTCTACGAGCTACACGTTATAGGGACCTAAACCTTGTGACCTCAATAGACAGCACATGCTGGAGGGATAGATTCCTATCTGAGGGACATCCCATACTCTGGAACAAACCACCTATCAATAGCAAACAAAGCTCCTAATTAGCTGTTGTCATAAATAATCCTTGATGATTGTATGGGAGATAGGAAATGCACCCTGGGAATCACCTATGTGGCTCTGCTTGACAGGGCCATGTGAAACATACTTACCTGTGTGTCAAAGGCCAGGGTAGCATATGGCTAGACTTCTATAGGCCCTGGGGCTAATAGCCTATTATCTACCTATGAAGCAATACACACCCACATGCACTTGTTGCAATAATTGCTATGTGAGGTTGACTGAGTGTGATGGTGAATGTGTTGGTGAATATGTCAGAGTTCTGTATATGTGTGATAGCTTAGTGGGAAACTGTTTCTGTCATGGTATTATGTGTCCTAGCTGTGATCCCAGCAAAAGATGCATATGCAATTGCTAAGCAGGAAAAGCAGTATGCCATATGGTCTGACATAGTCCCTTGGTGTCTACTGGGGTGTCCCATTGTAGGCTAAAGCAGTACATGTATGCTTATTGAGTGTTACTGCTGGTGAATCCAACTCATGTATGAACTGTAGTACTACCTGAAGCTGTATGCCTACACAGCACAGTATGGCGTATGTCCACATTTCTTGGAACCACTGTTTTGTGTGTTCCCTGTAGTCCTCACAGATTACATACCTCAGGCATAAGGTGTTGTAACTACTGACACAAAGTACTGTATGGTACACAGGTAAAGGTCATCCGGGTTGCCATACCTTTGTGTCTGGTATGTATGTCTGATGTGTGTGTGGGTATGCCTGTACCATGGCCTCAGTCATATGTGTGTTACAGGATATAAGTGCGTATCTAGCAACATGTATAGTCTAGTACAGCAGTATGCCACCTATATTAATGAATGTGCACATATTTTAGGCAGGGGTTTGCCATCAACGACTAGTGTGGTATACTGGTAATACTGCAACTGGACTTTACAATCATTGCAATGGAATACATATTTCCTGATGCATTAGCTTGATATATACCTCCTGTGGCTAGGTGGTGCATTGTGTCGCATACAGTGTGCCATGTACTGTTGTATAGTCTTACATACTGGTTTATCTTTGTTGCTGTGCAAAACATGGTTTGATATATAGAGTGTGCCAGGCACTGTCAGGCAGCTGTGGGCTGAGCACTGATATGTGGTATTGAAAGTGTGTATCTTCTGACAGCCAATAGGTTGCTATATATGGCAGTTAATTGATATCTGTATTTTAGAATGTTAAGTGTGCCACATGACATGCTAACACATATTGTTTCATTGTCTTCTAGGGTAATGGCCCACCATCGTAACCCCACCTACAGCACGGCAGAGGAGGAACAGATAACAACAAGCCTGGTGCAGCACTATGCCTTGCTGTTCTCCAGAACCAGCCAGGACCAGCATGAGCGGACTGCACTGTGGCAAGATCTTGTCTGTAGGGTAAATGACATAGGCATGCATAACCGGACATATGAGCAAGTATGCCATCACTGCAGTGATTTAATTAGACATGTCCAGCAGCATGCATCAGATATCCATAGACAACAGCTTGCCACAGGTGGTGGGGTACCCATCCATCCCCCCTCACCAGAGTGGAGGAGCTGCTCCTGAGCCAGGTGGCTCCAGGCCAACAGCAACAACAACAAGCAACATGTATCATCATGGAGGCTGGAGCCACCCAGCAAGTTGACACGGAGCGTGCAGGTAACATGGCATAGCTGTAGACTACTGTTACCTCTATTGGTAGAGCATGCTCATGTGAGATGTGTACTGTGTAGTTAGAGGATGTGGTGCCTAGTGTTGTGCAATACTAATAATTAGGAATGTAATCTGCAGGCCTGTGACTGTCAACCATTGTACTACTGTAAGATTGCAGACACACAGTAGCAATGCCATAGTTGTTGCCACTGACAAACTGTCTCATATCCTTGTAGGTCCCTCTGGTGTGACAGCAAGGCAGCAGACCCATGCTGGTGAGTGTGCTGTATTCTACATTTAATATTGCTAATTAAATGTGCATGTCATAGGTAAGCTGTAGGCCATGTACACATAACACACCTACGCATAATGCATGCTGTGCTTGTTTGTTGTGAGACTATGCACATCCCCGTAATGTGAGTAGCTGCCTAAAACACATACAATACACAGAGCATCCCACACAATTGTGGCAACACTGTAGTGGACATTGGATAGTCAGAGGCAATACACATGCATACAACATACACAACTTTGTCATATGTGGTACACGTTCACATGCTACACATGGCGTATTCAGACACCCGCTGTAAGGTCACACTCTATTATCCCAAATGTTATCTGCACAGCACACATAATATACCTGAGGGGCAGATGCCTCTCATGTGGCTGTGGAACACTCTTCAACACATAACACATTACTATTAGGCAATGCCCCCTATTGGGCACCACCATGTAACAACTG
Organism: Protopterus annectens; assembly: GCF_019279795.1. NCBI lineage: Eukaryota > Metazoa > Chordata > Ceratodontiformes > Protopteridae > Protopterus > Protopterus annectens. The sequence continues at coordinate 1,524,034,479 of NC_056744.1, forward strand.
GCTATGAAATGGTGAATGTAGCCATGGTACAGCAGTTCTGGTACAGCACGGTATGTGCCGGTCTGGCACACATTAGTAGCCTTGAGTGACCACAAGATGCTGCATGATGATGGCTCATGGTACTACACCCCATCCAGTTACAGTGACCACAGTACTACACATAGCATTAACTGCTATGCACCTCAATGTTGTGTGTGTGCAAACATATGGACCGATACACAATATGCATAGCAATCACCTTTTGTACAAAGTGACACATATATGTCTTGTAATGAAATTGAGTGTATAGGTCACATGACACGCACTGTGTATGTGTGATGTTTAATGTTGCAGTTGTGTTGTAGCATGCCATGTCATGGCTGGCACTGGCATGGCCACAATATGTCCTACACTCAACATAACCACTGTACAATGGCTATGTTGAGCAATGGTATTCCATCAGGTATACATGCACCACTCATTCTGTTTGTATACATAGCATGCATGTGCTAAACCTGTGTCCACATTTACCTGCTAAAGACACAGACACTCTAATCAGAAATGGATATCTATGTGACACACAGATACACATCCAGCCATGGTATGTAACATATGAGTGATGGTGCACATGACATTGCAGAGCTTTTAATACTTACACAGCAATGTTGTGTCCATGTACACATTGCATTCCAGGGTGAGGCCAATCACTGAACAATGACACACATGCATTAAAGCCATGTATACTGTTATTAGCAAGGGGTGTCTACACCCGCACTGCATGCTGTTTAGCAACACACATCCTTCATGCTGACATATGTGATATAACTGTTTGCCTTGTGATAATGTACCCCACCATCAGCTGCTATTGAGTACATTATGGATTGCTGGTGGTGTGTGTGTGTGTGTGTGTGTTTGTGTCTGTTTTAGTGAGGAGTGCATGTGTGCATGTGTTCATGTGTGCATGTGTTCATGAGTGCATGTGTGCATGTGTTCATGTGTGCATGTGTTCATGTGTGCATATGTGCATGAGTGCATGTGTGCATGTGTGCATGTGTTCATGTGTGCCGACATCATGTTCAGGTCGTAAAGTGTGTTTCCTGTCTTCCTCTCACAGGTGCTGACTTTGGGCTGGTTCACTGCAGCAGGGAAACTGATGTCACTGATCAAAATAGTGATAATGATGATAGGTGTGTTGAGGCACAGGCATGTTTGCCAGGGTCTGTCGTTGGGCCACCAATCAACAGTACACAAGTGTCCACCCCATCCATGTACACAGTCATACTGCCAATACATCCATCACCAATGCCCTTAGCTGAGGGATAGTGTACCGTCGGCATTGGCCAGGACAGTGTGGTACCCATGACACTTGCATCCTGACACAGCAGCCATACCCAGAGATCTGGAAGGGTACCACATAGGCAGATGTCCAGGGGTTCTCGTCGGAGCACTGCTGCTCATCATGCCACTGGCAGATGTGCCACAGGTCTTACAACCTCACGCATGTCCCAGCTGTCATGGAGACACAGGCATGTATGGAACGGTACTCCAGACAGGGACTAAGGGCACAGAGGGCACATAACACCACCATAATTGACAGTATCCGTGACCTAGCTGGTGCCATCTGTAATTACACTGAGGTCACTGAGAGACATTAGATGTCCTCCGCAATGTCATGTCCATGTGTCAGGACAGTGCGGGACGGCTGAGTCATCGACATGGACATATGCCAGCAACATCAGCAGCTGGCAGTCACCACGGATGTCCCTCAAGCCACAGCCACTCCCGTAGTGCCAGTACCAGCCCCAGCAATGTTGGGGGTGGGCTGTCCATAGAACATCCTAGAAGACCACATGCACTTGGCTCTGGACAGTCCCAGCAGGGACCTGGGTCCAGTGTACATCCATCTACTTCTGGGGATAGTACCCAGTCTGGCTTAGTACCTGATAGTGTCAGTAGCACCCCAGCCAGGCACAGGTACCGTATCCGTGGCCAGAAACAGTGATCTGTAAAGCCTCACAGGTACAGTCTGTGGCTTTCCCACAGATACCCGTATATGGCAGCCACATGGTGGAACTGTGTGCATGCAGACACACACACACACATAATCCAGACACCTAGGGCTAACACATACCCACACACATTACATCAACATTGGCCCATACCAGTATTCTTGCCCCTCACACACACACACACACACACACACACACACACACACACACACACACACACACACACACACACACACAAACACACATACATGCCGATTGGATGGCTCACTGTAGGCCTCTGGCAAACCAAGAACATTCCCTGTGCATATGATGAAACCTGTGCCACCTCCTGTCATCTGTAACATTGATGCAGGAACAAGCTACCATGGTGCTGATGCACAGGGTGTCTTTATAGCAGTATCGCAATGTTAGCATGTTATCAGCAGTAGAGTGTAATGATATGCCTGAAGGTGTAGCTGAGCAGGCATGATGCATTACAGCTATGATTATCATTCTAGTGTTGTTTACACCCGTGTTAGTTCCAATAGTGTATTGCCCACCCATGTGCCATTTGGCTGATGTGTGGAGTATTGGCAGCATGTGTTAGAGAGTGGACAGTATGTGTGGGATGTGTGAAGCACAGATTTGCAGGTGTACAGTTGTGAACATGGTGGAGGTGCACTGTCTGCATGTACGTGCATAGTGGACTCATGGGCAGGGTGACATGCTCTGTATTACACAGTAACACTCCATAGTTTCTATTGGTGGCCAGTATGCATTGTACTACACACATTTCAGAACCTGACTACACATGTGTGTATGACATGGTTTGACACTGTGCTGTGGGTGATACTGTTACTATCTGACATTGTTTTGCATTCTGGTAGTATACATAACTTCAACAGCCTGACCATAACCAATTGTTAGATGATGTCTTGACAACTGACACACAGATGTAGGACACACAGCAACATTTGGATCCTTCAGGTACTATACTATGCCTGTAACCAGTGGTATTCACCTGCACCCATTACTGAGACCACTCCTGTTTGGCATATAGCTCTCTTAGGTACAAGCAATCACAGTAGGGATATGTCTGTCCACTTCTGGTAATGCATACTGTGGCCTATAATGCATTCTCCAAGTGACACACACATCCTCCACAAGGGTATCATACAGACAATTACCTGTTGTCAAACCCATGCTGTAAAGCTATAGGCCAAACTAAGCATAGTCATCCACCTTTACGGAACATAGTATCCCCACAGTACCACATAGGTAGTAGCCACCAACATGATGAACAGGTACCGATGTGTACATGCAACCTAGTGTTACGTCATCTCTCCTTTGATAATCACATTTCCTAAGGTATTTTGAAATCCCTCAGTGGATCACATAAGCAGTAAGGGGTCTGCATGCATATCCACAAAGGCTGTTGTACACCTGTGATGAATAGTCATCATTGACAGACTTTGCTGAGTTTGAACAGGTTTGACATATACCTCGGCCATAAACCCTCACTCACGCAATTCAATAGAAACTGTAATGATTGTGTGTGACACGGATGACCTAGGCCAGGTATCACTGCAGTGGCTGGCCTTCACACAAGCATACAGATGTGACCTAAGGTCTGGGAAGCAGCAGCACAGTTTGGCAAAGATGACAGCTGTGTTTTTGGATAAAGCAGGGTTCCTACACATGCAATAATTGAGGTAACATGTACGTATATGTATTTGCCACACAGCTACCTCACATGTGCAATGCATACTGATATGTCTTACAGTAGTAAAAGCAAAACCCACTATACATTGACCAACAGTGTCACACACATAGATCACACACACTCACCAAGTGCAGGATTGAAACCCCTACCTAACTACTTCATGATATTAGAGAAGAACGCATTAACACGATGCACTATTGGTCTCTTTTCCACAGGTATATTTGTAGGATGGTGACATCATCAGACTTGACAAAGATAAGTAAACCACTTGTAAGGTGTTCTACTACCCTACAGAAAGGTTGCTCCTTTCCAAGGTAATTACACACAAACACACAGTTGTCAAGTGCAGGATTCAAACCCCTATCTAACTACTTCACAATACTACAGGAGTACACATTAACACGATACGCTACACACATTATTGGGAGTTCTTTTTTCCACAGGTATATTCGTAGGATGGTAACATCATCACACTTGACATATATATGTATGCCACTTTTAAGGTGTTCTACTCCTCTCCAAAAAGGTTGCGCTTCTCAAAGGTACTTACACACAAACACAGTCGTCAAGTGCAGGATTCAAACCTCTTCCTAACTACTTCATTATACTGGAGAAATACGCATTAACACATTGTACTATACACATTACCAGAAAGTCTCTTTTCCACAGGTATATTTGTAGGATGGTGACATCATCAGACTTGACAATGATTAGTATACCACTTTTAAGGTGTTTTACTACTCTCCAAAAGGGGTGCTCCTTCCCAAGGAGACCACACACAAACACACACTTGTCAAGTGCAGGATTCAAATCCCTACCTAACTACTTTATGATACTACAGGAGTACACATTTACACGACACGCTATGCACATTACTGTGAGTTCTCCTTTCCATAGGTATATTTGTAGGTTGGTGACATCATAAGACTATAAAATGTGAGTTACATTAGGTGACATTAGATGGGCTACATAGAAGGAATGTCTGAACACTTTGGCCATGTGACCATCAAAGGGGAGTTTGCTATCTACCTGTATCCCCAGGGCCATAATGACTTTCTCCGTACATACTAGATTACCACCTATAAGGTAATTTGTGTGCACATTGTTTTACCCAAAGGGCATGACTATGCATTCATTGGCATTCAGCTTGAGGGCATTGTTTTGGCACCAGGTATCAGTCTCTGTAAGACGCTTCTGGAGGATGTCTGTGTCAGCCGTAGAGTCGATTATGGACCACAGTTAGCAGTCATCTGCAAACCTGTTCAGCCATACAACTCCCATGCTTGCCTGCACCTGTGAGCAGTATCTACTGAACAGGTGGGGTCCCAGGACCAAGACCTGTGGGATGTCATTTGTGACTGGCTTAGAGTCGGACATAGCACCCGCAACTCTGAACATGTGTGTTTGATCTGTGAGCCACTTGGCCACCCATCCTGTGACATAGCTGTTAATATTCAAGCTGGTACGCTTGTCCATGATGACAGAGTGGGGAATGGTGTAGAAAGTTCTTAGTGAGGTCCAGGTGGGCTGTGTGGTCTACTTTCACCTCCATCTATGTCCTTGGTGTCCTTGGTAACTGTTTGAAATAAGTCAAGTAGGTGTAGGAGACAGGATCTGCCTTTAACAAGGTGGAGATGTGTAGAGTCCAGTGTCTGGAGGTCTCCAATGTCTCTGTTTATGGGTTCCATAACAGTTTGCTCAATAGCTTTGTAGACCAGGCTGAGTAGACATATAGGGCAATGTTTTCCAGGTTCTGTTATGACTACCCCTTTGTGGAGCTGGATGACTGTTAGTGTATGCCATTCTTTGGGTACATAGCCTGTGCTATGCTTGAGTCTGGACAGTGGATGTAGGTGAGGGTGTAGTTCCTTTTGGGCCTAGTATAAGATGCAGCCTGGGACACCATCCAGTCCCATTGATGCTGTGTTCTAAGCTTTGGAGAGGGCTGCCTTTACCTGCATGTCCATGATGTCTGGGGCTCAGCATCCTTCTGTGATGGGCACAGGGCCATTTGGGGGTGATGGGGGTTAGTTTACACTGAAATTGTCCCCCTGGATGTGGGCAATAAAAGTTGGTTCAGTGTATTTCTTTCCTTTTTCAGTAGCCGATAGCATATTTGGAAGTTGACACCTACATGTCTGGTATAGCTACCGAAGGCTATGTGGTTGTTATTCTTACATTCCTTGGCTATTTGTCTTTAGAAACAGTCCTTGGATTATTTTATGAGCGATCATTGTTTCTTCCTCATATTGATCAGTGATGCCTTTCCTTTAGTGAAGTTGGCTCTATCATGTGTTCGTTTCCTCCTTCTGTTGTCTAGCTTATTTATGGGCAACAACCACCTGATTGCTGTCTTATTTTTGGAGGAGTGCATCTTGGATTTCTTTGTGTTGTCTCATTCCATGCATCCCTGTAGATGCTCATAGGATGCACTTGTAAATGATTCTGCAGATTGTATACCATTATCCTATAGCAAGAGGTCTTTGGAATGTTCCACTTTGATCTTGGGAAGTGTGCAGTTTGCTTTTGAATATGTCTTCACAGTGGTTTTATTGACTGGGTGGGGGGGCAGGATGTGGATGTCCGGTGTGATTACTTTATGATCTGATATTACCAGCGAGGGGTTTATCTCTGTTGTGGAACACTGGTACCCCATGTTGGTGATGATCATGTCCAGTATGTTGTCACCTGTAGTGGGTGTGGTGACCAGCTGTTCCAGGATGTTAAGAGTTTTTAAACTCTAGGAAACATTGGCCAAAGGACATTGTACATGAGTAATTCTCCCACTCAGTGTTTGGGTAGTTGTAATCTCCTCATATATTAGTGTTTGACAGGACCTTTGTATTTTCCACTGTTCTCAGGAATACTGAGTGAGGTTCCTGAGACAAGGTACGTGATCTGTAGCAGGCTACAATCTTATGAGAAGCTTTGCCCAATGTTAGTTGCTCTTGCATGGTCTCCAAGGCCTCATGCAGTGCCACTAACCTGAAGGTGTGGGTATCCATAAGGTAAATGGGTACACCCCTTTCTTTTGTATTTCACTCATGGTTTTGGGTCCAAAGGTCAGAGGGATTGTGAGTGTTTTATGTGGAGCATGTCCAACAGCTCTGTGTTTGACATAGCTTTGTATGTTAGGCAGTGAACACCTGTGAGTAGGTGATATGCAACGGAGTACAGATGGAGCATTTTGAGATGGTCTGTGTATGGCATGTATTTCAGGCCGCTAATGCTCTTTGTGAGGTATTGCTGCTGGCTGTGCAGTTGTTGTGGTTGTTTTGTGAGATACATAGCAGAAGTGGCGTTGTACTCTATTATAGTTCTAGTGAGTGATGAGTAGAGGGGAACAATATCCTCTTCTATTCTGCATGAGACACATTTTGTGATGAGGTGTGCCACATAGGAGGGTTTCCTGACTACTGTGGGAATGTGGTTATCACAGTTGTGTCCACTGTCCACCTGTAACCCAAGGTCTTTTGTCACACTTTCAGTGTGAAGTATACTACCACCTATGTTGTAGTTCTTGGCTACAAAGTTTTTAACAAAGGGGTTGACAATGCACCTTTTGGCACTGAGCTAGAGCCCATGGCTTTGACAACAGCCATCTGTCTCAATGAGGCCCTTTTGTAGGATGTCCACATCTTTAGTGTTTACAATTATGGCTCCTAGTATGCAGTCCTCTGGAAACTTCAGTTGCCACAGACCTTCCATGTTAAATTTTACTTCAGGGAAGTAGATGCTACACAGCCTGGGATATTATCTGGTCCCATGACTGCTGTGATACTGGCTTTGGAGAGTGTTTTTTACCTGTGCAGACGTGATGACAGCAACTTTGCAGTCTTCCATTATAGAGATGTGCTCTTTCATGGGTGAGGGGGGGAGTTAACACTGATCCTACCTGCCAGGATGTTGGCAAAATCAGTTGGGTCTGTATATTTAGTGCCATTGAGCTGTAACTCAGAACAGAACTGAGTGTAGCCATGACATGGACCTGTCTGTTGGGCAGAGATCTCCTGAGTTGACAGTATGCAACAGAGTACAGATTGTGTTACATTCAGTCTTGTTGCATGGGGCAACTATTTGAGGCCAGTAATCCTCTTGTTAAGGTACTTCAGTGGTCTTTCTGGCTGCTGAACATGCCTAGTCAGATTCATCGCAAGTGTGTTGTGGTACTCTCTGACGGGCCTGATGACCGCTGAGTAGTGGGAACCTCCTTTGACCTACATGCACAGACCTTGGCAGTTTGTGTGAACACATAGCATGATTTTCTGACCACTTTTTGAATGTGTTTCTGGAAATAGAGATGACTATACACATTTGTCCATAGAGCCCTTATTATCACATCCGTATTTAGCCTACGTGTGTGAGCATGCCCAGTATGAACTTTCAGTATGTTGCTGCCTGACATTTGCTCCGTTTCTTTAAGTTTGTGAGCATGCCCAGTATGACCTTTCAGTGTGATGCTGAATGAAATCCACTACGTTTGTTGGAGTGTGTGAGCACGCCCAGTATAGGCATTTATACTATATGTGTATGGCAAATCAAGTTGTATTTTTACAGCAGGGCTCACCTTTGTGTCATAGATCAACAGGGATCATGCTGTGCCTGCAGGGCTTCCATAAGACACTTTGCATAGACTTATCAACATTTCTACATACAGGGGGGACAGCTATTCTTTGTACATTTCTACCCGGGGGCACACCTGATTGATACTGTGGGTGTACATAGGATGAAGGTTTCACCTGACACTTATGCACATTTTCTATGCCTGCACTGCTATGCATGGTACACCATTTCATTCAGTACAGTTGCCTATCATACTGGCTTGAGGCATACTACTGTGCTACAGATCCTAGCGTCCAATGTCACGTATATTAGATTGTGACTTCATAGCCTACACAACCCACATCACACCACCTGGCCTGATGTTCTCTGTCTGCATAGGCCTGTGGGGGAGGTTACCCATATGTCTCTTTAGGGGCATGATACAACATTTCTTTGTGTTTGCATTAGTGTACACTTGTCCTGCTGTGTCAGTGCCATTGAAATGCTATCATGGCTTAGTGGTTCAGTACTGTGACTATAATGCACAGTATGCTGGGTTCGAGCCCTGTCACTGCTTTTTATTTTCATGCTGGGCAGACCAGACTGCTTAAGGAACAGTCAAGCAAATATGAGCACGTTTACCTGACTTTGCTCAACTTTGCACAACTTTGACCGAGCTTGCCCAACATTGTTCAACGTTGCCCAACATTGCGCTAGTTAACATGGGTAATTTTGTTTACATATACTAAATATTGGTAAATGCTGCTTAGCACTGGTTTATATTGCTTAAAACATGGCAATCATGTCTCAGTTGGTGCTGCAGGGCTACCTATGTTGGATGCAAATAATACACTCCCTATACATGTTTGGAAACAGGTAGTGTCAAGTTAGGCATCCCTTTTATTTTATGTGCAAGTCAGAGAGAGGTATAATTTCCAGGGTTTCTACTGAGCCAGTGTATGTGTTACGCATTGCCTCTTTGCCAAGGCCAAGGCTTACTGGGCACGCCTCCTTCTGCCTACTGGGGCAGGCTCAGGTTGCTCCTCCTCCGAGTCACACTGTGCCTGTGCAGGCCTTGGCAATGTTGGGGGCTGTGTGGCCCTGCCCCATGCTGTTCCTGCTGCAGTTGTTTTTGCAGGGTCATATTGTGTAGCATGGCACATACCATGACAATTTGGGTACATATAGTTGGTGAGTACTGCAAGGCTCTACCAGATGTATCCAGGCACCGGAACTGTGACTTGAGCATCCCAAACACATGCTCAATTACATTTCATGTTTGTGCATGTGCCTCATTATGGAGTTCTTGTTCAGGTGTGTGTGCATTTCTGATGGGTGTCATCAGCCACGGCTCCAGTGCGTATCCAGCATCCCCCACTAGGTGACTGTCAGGGATGTCCCCATTGGCAAATGTGTGGTACAGCTGCATCAGATGCCAGATATGGGAATCATGGTAGCTTCCACGTTAGCCAGCTCACACATTCAGTATTATGCCCCGGGCATTGCACATGACCTGGCAGTTGATGGAGTGGAAGCCCTTGCGGTCGATGTAGGTCTTACCCCGCTCACCGACTGGTGCTTTGATATGTATGTGCATGCAGTCAATTGCACCCACTACCTCAGGGTATTCCACTATTTGCTGGAAGAGGCACATATTGCTGGCCAATACCTCATGGGAATTGGGTAAATATACATGATCACTGACATGTGCTGACATGACATTCAGGAACTGGTGCAGTACTCTGGATGCTGATGCCTGATGCCTGTGAAATCCCCATCATATCACCAGTTGGTCTCTGGTGCTAGTATTCTTAGGCCAACACATACCTTGGTTTCCACTGGGATGGGTTCCCCTCAGTTGGTTCTGTGTGTGAGGCGTGGCCTGCACAGCTCAACAATTTGCTGCAGGAGGTCTCTGTCTACTCTATAGCACTTCACTATCTCTAGCTCATGTAACCCCGGTAGGTTACCTTCGGTCTGTACACTCTTCTCCATCTACTCACTGTGGGTTGCTCAGCAGCATTTGCAATGGCACAACCCTCAGCATCTTGCACATGTTGCCTTATAATAGCAATGGCAGCCCCTGACATTTTTTTGTCTCAGTTAAGCTTTTTAAGTTTTCACGTCTCTTTGTAGAGTGCAGTGTTGCAGTGTTTCTGAGAAAAACATGGGGGAATGTTGTTTGCAGAGTTTTAAGTGCTGGGCTGGGCTAGTGTACTGCCTGTGTAATTGGCTGATTCTGATTGATTTCACCTGGCAGCTCTGCTAGTTCTCCTTGGTTAACTTCCTACCACTTCTTTTCCTTCCTTTTCCCTTTCTGTTTCCACAGGGGGCAGTGCCGCTCAAACAAGAGCAAACACGCATACACGCACGCACACAGCCTTACACAAGCTTACACGGGCTTACACAGGCTTAGGCGGGTGCACATGCACGCACACTGGTTTAGACAGCCTTACAGAGGCTTACACGGGTGCACACACATGCACACAGACTTAGACGGGTTTACAGGCATGTACACGCGCGCACACAGTGTAAGCATCTTTGCAAGAAACTTTAGTGATAGCCATGGCGTACACCTTCAGTTTTTGGGTTTCAGTTCAGACAACTGTAGACACGCCTCTTCCAGTCCTGAGTAACTCACAGCAAACACATGCCACTCTGCTCCAATAAGCTTACAGTCTTTGATACATACCCCCCTCATGATGTCACCTATCTTCTACTCTGTTACTCCCCTAATCCTACTCTTACACTCTAGGGACATGGTTCACATGGCAGGGAAAATTGGGATTCACTATCCTTATACTCATTTGGGTTCACATGGCAGGGAAAATTGGGATTCACTATCCTTATACTCATTTGCATAGGATTGCCTACTAATGCTTGGTTACATCTCTCAGACTGAGCTTCCCCCCTTAGCAACCACTACTCAGTAGCCATGTTGTCTTCGGCCTGCCATTCACCTGCATGGCAGATGAATATATTTAATAAATTGCCTATTTTTAGGATTTTTTTTCTGGTTTTTAGAGCGCCGCACGTTTGCACGGCGCTGCTCTATGCTTAAACATCGGAGATCAGGGAGAAAAAAAATTGTTTTTTAGTATTTTGCAACACATAATAATGCCAATGGCCTTATATTTGGTCATTGGAATGCTTCCTCAACTGGATGCATCCTTTATTTGGAGCTGTCATAGCTTCGTTTTGCTATTTGCAGAACGGTACTCAGTTACCAACAGAGTACATTTCTGCAAATAACACTACTCTTACTCGGACAGGTTAGTGTTTCCTGGATCGCAAATTTACCTCATTTGCATAGCTTTCAGCAGCAAATGAGGTAATTTGCATATCCTAACACTGTTCATGCAAGAGTCATTTTAGGAGCTCTTATGTACTGGATCGCTCGGCAGACATATTGGCTGTCTGGAGTCTTACTCTACTCTTAGACTCCATGCAAGCCTTCGTGAATCCGACCCTATCTCTGAATTTTTTCACAATGTGTGACTTTTTGCAGTAACTAAGATTTTTCGAAGTGTTGGAAGTGTCCGGAGTGTTCAAGGTATTTGCAGTGTTAAAATAAGGCATTTTTGGAAAGACTGTTGTGCATTTGTGCATAATTGCAAGTACCAGGTCTATGTGTATGTTTAAAAGAAAATTGTTGTTATGGCAGAGGTATTTCACAGAACCGAACTGCTGGTGTTTGATAATAATATTGCAGTGAATCGGCGAGTAGTTTAGCAAGAATATGATATTTTCATACAGACTGCCTTTTCTGATAAAGATGCACGTACAAGAGCATTTATACTTCTCAATTTAGCTGGCTCAGAGGCCATTGAGCAAGAAAATGAATTTATCTATGCACCTGCTGTGTATGCAGGGGAGGGGGAGAACCACTATATTGTGATACAGGCTAAAACTTGGGAAGATTGAGTGCTTAAAATGTTAGTTTAGAGAAATGTGTAACCGTCAAATGAATATTACAATGGAATGCCACAAATTTTACACAAGAAATCAAAACCCTGGTGAAACTGTTGCAGCATACATTACTGACGTAAGAAATAAAGGTAAACCATGCAGATTTGGTGATCTATGAGATGAGTTGATAAAGATTGTCTTGTATGTGGTGTTAATAATTCAATGAGAAAGATAGTGAATTAACATTAAGCAAAGCCATAGAGATTTGTCAAATAGACGAGATTACAGAAAAGTATATGAATATGTTCACGAATGAGAAATGCATGTTTGCAGTATCTGCTAGGGCAAATGTTAATAGTGTACAGCAGCAGAAAGTTAAGATGAAAAGAAATATAAATCAAAAGGGGCCAGACTCAACCTCATTGTTAACTGTTGCAATTGTGGAGGCAGTCATAAACCTAAACAGGAAAAGTGTTTAGCTTTCGGTCGGCAATGTCACAGATTTAAAAAGTGGAATTATTTCAAAAGGCTTTGCAAGTTCAAAGATCCACAGACTTATGTTAAAAGAAAGTTCCCAAAGAAGTAAGTAGGTCAGACAGAGACTGCAGCAAACTCAGAGCTGTGAGCAAATTTTCTGTGTTGATGGTGCCTCTGTGATCGATAAAACAGTTAATACAGTAGTCTATCAGTTGCTAGCAAAGAGTGAACTATTTTTTACTGCACAGATTAATGGGAAACTTGTAGAGTTTAAAGTAGACACTGGATCCAAGTGCAGTGTTATATCATCACAAATGTTTGCTAAAGTAAAAGCTGGTAAGAAACGTGATACAGCAAAATGTGCAAAACTAGTTGCTTACGGTGGTGAAGAGATTCAGACTGATGACACAATAGTTCTTTAATGCCATTCTGCTGGAAACAGCTATGACTTGCAGTTTTATGTAGTCAAAAGATGTGCAGTCACTGTTAGGCCTCAAAGGCAGTTTGAGAATGGGACTGATTTAATTTAATAGAGATTCAGCATACTTGAGATCTTAGAAAAGGTAGCCCCACCTTGTCTAATGAGAGTTAAGGCTAAACATGCCAAATGGCTTACCAAACACACTAAGCAAATTATGTCTGCTAGAGATAAAACCTGGAAAGCTTGGCAGAAAAACAAAAATCCATCTAACCTCACTCAAAATAAACAGCTACTCAATCAGCCAAAATGTCTAGTGATTAAAAATTTCACATTTCCAAACTCTTGAAGACCAACACAAACAAAACCCTAAAAAATTTGGGGGTGCAGTCAACTCCCTACTTCATCCAGGCACACAAAATAATCCTTGCCCAAACCAAGACAAGACTCCCACTGAGATAGCCTCTCTCTTTAATCTAAACTTCATTGACACCATAGCGAAGCTCGTCTCCACCTTCCCACCAACAAACCACAAATCACCTAATACTCCCTGCCGAAATATATCTATATCTACTTTCTCATTTATACCCATACCTACCTCCACTATACAAAAACCCCTTTATAAATTCAAACCATGTACAAATGCACCAGACAACTTACCAGCGGTATTTCTACAATTAGCCACAAACTCCATTGCCTATCCTGTCAGCATACTCTTCAATAGATCCATAAAGGAGGCTACCACACCTAACATTTGGAAGAAAACATTTGTTCTTCCTTTACATAAAGGCATCAACAATTCTGATATCTCTAATTTCCAGCCATAGCTCTCCTCTTCCCCCATCTCTAAAATATTAGAAAAATGTGTTCACAGTCAGCTTCTCAATTATCTTGTTAATGACCATATCCTTTCCCCACTCAGCATGGCTTCAGGCCACGGCATAGTACCTGTACTGTTCTTGTATCCTTTCTGGACACAGTAAATAGGGCTCATGACACTGGTTACTTAGTTTCCTCACTCTTGCTTGACCTCTCAAAGGCCTTTGATATGGTCTTCCATCCCCTACTACTTACTAAAATCTCAAACTTGGTATCTTGCCCCTCACCCTGAACTGATTTTCTAATTATCTCTCAGACAGGCAAACAAGCCACCAAATGGCAAAAATCCTGTTCACCATTTCTAAGGACAACTACAGGTGTCCCCCAGGGTAAAATACTAGGTCCCCTCCTATTTAACATATTCATCAACAGCTTCCATACCACTCTTACTCATGGCACTGTTATCTAATATGCAGATGATTCCACAATCATCTGCTCTGCCAAATCCATTTCCGAGGTGCAGCATCTTACCCAAGATGCATTTACATCTACTGAAGCTTGAATGTCAAGCAACCATCTCAGTCTAAAACCAATAAAACTAAGCTTCTAATATGTACCCCCCAAAAAAACACCCCTCTCAACAGGAACAAATTCTCTCTCCATTTCCTAACTAATATTATCATAGAACTCTTTCCAAGTACCAAACTATTAGGTGTCATCATTGATGAAAATCTAACATTCAACCTCCATATCCATAACAATATAAAAAAAAAACGGATTCACTTCAAAACACTGAAAACTCAAAACACTGAAACTCAAAACACTGAAAACACATATAATACATATACTGAGTTTAAACAACATAAATCATAACACTTTCCACCAAGTGTAAGCAGGGGGGCAAACCCCCTTGGACAGCACATGTGGGGGCTGTGCCCCCCACACCTCCTGCTACTTAAATATATCAACTCCAAGATTACATTTAGTGTAGTGAAGTGAATCTTGGAGATATATATATATATATATATATATATATATATATATATATATATATATATATATGAGTAGCAGGGGTGTAGGGGGCACAGACCCCCACATGGGGGTGCAGGGGGCTTGCCCCCCTGCTTACACTTGGTGGAAAGTGCTATGATTTATGTTGTTTAAACTCAGTATATGTATTATATGTGTTTTCAGTGTTTTAAGTTTCAGTGTTTTGAGTTTTCAAGACTTTGAAGTTTCAATGTTTTGGTTTCAGTGTTTTGAGTTTCAGTGTTTTGAGCTTTCAGTGTTATGAAGTGAATCCCAAAAAAACACATCAGAAACTAGGTATCCTCTATAGACAAAAGCATTTCCTTAACTTCACTGCTAAGATAGCTCTATCCTATTCCTTTCTGCTTCCATTTCTACTATACGGTTCTCCCATCCTCACCGATATACAGTCCTCTTGAAAACCAAACTTGACTCATGCTACAATAAGGTCACTAAATTTGTAACAAACTCAAAATA
Organism: Protopterus annectens; assembly: GCF_019279795.1. Taxonomy (NCBI): domain Eukaryota; kingdom Metazoa; phylum Chordata; order Ceratodontiformes; family Protopteridae; genus Protopterus; species Protopterus annectens. The sequence goes on from NC_056744.1 coordinate 1,524,049,840, forward strand.
TTCATCCCGTCACTGGCTATCTTTACATCAACTAAACTGGCTTGAATAGCCAGAATGCCTCACATATCTTCAATTAACTAGTGCACATAAATGTATATACAAACCATCAATGTCCCTTCTCTCTCTCTTCCTTACTGTCCACCTATAATCCCAGCAGACCTCTTAGATCTGAAAACACATTGCTGCTAAAAGTTGACAAACCAAATCTCTCAGCTGGTCAAATGCTGCACTCTTTCACAGTCTCAAAACTCTGGAATGCTCCCCCACCTTCAATCAGAACCACAAGTAATCCTGTTCTCCTTAAGTCATCCCTAAGGCTATTCATGTGCCAAAATAAAACCTCCTTAAATATCTGCCTCCTCACTATAAACCCCTATTCATTCAATCTCAGTACTCATATACTTTTTTCATCCTATCTCACCACAACAACTGCATGAGTTCAAACTCTACCTGCTAAATCTTAGCTACTAACACCTACAACCCAATAACAATTAATCTTTCAAAGCTGATTCACAATCATACAACTCTTCCATTAATGTTAATAATGCTACACAATGTAGAAGTGTATAAATATGTATATAATATTGAACCATTGGGATTATATTATTCTTATTGTAGTGTGGCTGTATATACTCTGTGCTAGTGTCAATCTCAAAGTTTACTCCACTGTAACTGTATTTTACTCTATAATACATGTTATTTTTCTTGTATGTAATGTCATTTTATGTGGTGCTTTTCTCCCCAGGCCTCCACTGAAAATGGGCTCACCTAGGCCCAGTGGACCATCCCAGTAAACAAATGCAATAAATACATAAATAATAAATAAATAAACAAGCCTGAATAACAATAATAGATTTCATAGAATATCTTAGTGAATATGCTGATATTTTCAATGATGAGCTCATAAGAAAAGCTCAGATGATATTTGAATATGTATTGATCCAAGAGACTTAAACAAAACACTTAAGTGTCCTCATCATCTAATGTGTGCAGTAGAAAAGGTAGCCGTTGTCATGCCAAATTCCACTGTTTTCTCAGTATTAGATGCAAAAAGCTCTTTTTGGCAAATTTCAGTGGATAACAAATCTTGTTAGTTAACTACATTCAGTACATCATTTGGTAGCTACAGATTTTTGAGAATGCCATTTGGAAACGATTCTGCCAGTGAAGTCTTTTAGCGTGAGATGGAACAGATTATTTCTGGTTATCCATATACTATTATAGCAGACGGCATTATTGTTGGAAGCAATGGTGAAGTCAAACATAATAGAAACCTCAGGAAATCTCTAGACTGTGCAAGTGAAGTAAATCTTAAACTGAATCCTTAGAAATGTAAATTCAAACTGAAAGAAATAACTTATGTGGGACATTTGTTTACCAGTTTTGGCTTACAACCAGATCCAGTAAGCAAGCAGCAATTCTTGAGATGCCAGTTCCAGAGAATGTCATATCATTACAACATTTTCTAGATATGGTCAACTTATTAGGAAATTTCATCTCAGACCTGAGTGAGCTTTCTGTCCCATTACATGAGTTGACACACAAAAATTTGAACTGGTCCTGGTTGGAACAACACCAAAAAGCATTTGATATTCTGAAGCAGAAAATTGCCAGTCCACCCACATTGAGACATCATGATGCTCACAAACCTGAAACTCTTTCTTGTGATGCTTCAAAGTATGGCCTTGGTGCAGCATAACTTCAATAAGACATACCAGTAGCCTATGCATCAAGAACTTTAACCCAAACAGAGATGCATTTTGCACAAATAGAAAAAGAAGTTTTTGGCAGTAGCATTTGCATGTTCAAAGATCAGTGATTATATTTATGGCAGACCTATCCAAACAGAGACTGATCACCAACCCCTAGTACCAATTTTGAAAAAGCCAGGGGATACAGCCCCAGCACTTTTGCAACACATATTAAAATTGCAAAAGTACAATTTCTATATCATTTACAAAAAGGGCAAATACTTGCACATTGATGATGCTTTGCCATGTGCAACCAAGCAAATGAGAGTATCATGTAAATGAAACAGCAGACTTTGAAGTCATGGAAGTCAGAAGTTTTTTGTCATCATGCCTTGATGAACAAAGATATCACACAGCTTCAGACCCAGTTGTCCAGAAGCTAAAAAACATTATCGGTCAAGGATAGCCAACATGACAAACTAATTTACCACTTGACATTCAGCAGTACTTTCCTTACAAAGATGAGCTCATGATGGAAGATGGAATTATCATGAAATGTCCAAAAGTGGTAATTCCTAGAGCATTACAAGAATATATTAACATTTTGCATCATGGTCATCCAGGTACTGATTCAACCAAAAGAAGAGCAAGAGGCATTGTATTTTGGCCTTCTGTATCTAAAGATATAGTGAAGGAAACTCTACCATGTTCAGTTTGCAACAGCAGCAAATCACATCAGTCAACAAAAAGAACCACTTCAACTACACCAGATTCCTGAACTGCCATGGTCGATGGTTGCTACAGATATTTTTGAATGGAATGGTCAGCAATACTTACTGTTAGTAGACTCTTACTGATATTGGTTTGAAACTGACCCACTTCCTAACTTGACATCCAGCACTGTCCTTACAAAATTGAAGAGACATTTTTCCTGTCCATGGTAGTCTGCAAAAAGTCATGTCTGACAATGGTGCACAGTTTACGTCAGCAGTTTAAAAAAATTGCTGTGTGTTGGGACTTTCTTCATATTACAAATAGTCCTGAGTATCTACAATCCAGTGGGTTAGCTTTATGTGCAGTTCAGTGTGCAAAATGTTTGTTGGAGAAATCCAAGAGAGATGCTACTGATATTTTCCTTAACTTACTCAATCTCAGAAACATTCCTTGAGACAAACTGCTTGGTTCACCTGCTCAGAGATTAATGTCCAGACAGACTAGAACAACTCAGTAAACAATTGTTGGTACCAAATACAAAGAACAACAGAGTGGTCAAGGCTCAACTTTCAAGAAAATGTCAGTCACAATATTTGTATCACGATAAGACCAGTAAATCCCTTAGAAAAGGAGAAGTGTGAATGCAAACATCTAAAGGATATGACCGTGTGGGAATTGTGAAGAACATTTGTGAAGAACTGAGATCTTACATCATACAATCTGAGGGAGTGGATGTCAGAAGGAATCAAAGAAATGTGTTAACTGTCTCTGAACCAGTGATGCAGCAGATTGCCTATGCCAATGACTCTAATTCCCAGAGTGACTCGACACCTGTTAGAATTCAAAAGTACAGTGTGCGTTTTTCAAATAATTTTCTTGTGATCCCTGATGTTTCAGTCTTGAAAGAATCCCCAGATATTGCCCCTGTTACTAATCCCAATCAAAGTCTCTGTGTTACCAGATCAGTTACATTTTCCAGATGGAATCCAAAATACACAGTGACTTGGACTTGAACTCAATTGTTTGTTATGGTGTTGATATATTGTCTAGCTCTCAAAAATTTCTTTGTTCTCCAATTTGCATGCCAAACAAAATTAAAGAGGGAGGATGTAGATCAGTGTGTATACTGTGCCTACTCAGCCACTGTATTCAGAGAGGATGTGCATATAAGTTACTGATCATGTGCGATATCAGTGCCATTTTGTATAGTCAGTCAGAGTGAGTGCTAGCTTGAATGGAGATGCATGTGAGTGTGTTAGAAGTAATGAGTCAGTCAGTAAGCCTATGAAGTTTGAAGTATATGTTCCAGTTACAGCTGCTGATGTGTTTATTATGTACAATAAACAACTTGAACTCATACAGTGCCTCAATGACTCATTTGAATACATGAGGCATGCAACACCTCCCACATATCTATCTATAATATGTGCATATATGCATGTGTTTGTGTGTGTACATATGTATATGGGTTCCTGTCAAGTGCTCAAACTACCAAAAAAGCTAGGGTTAGCATGCATGAGTAAGGTGAGATGGGGTTCTCACCTAACTCATGCATTCTAACCCTACCCATGCTCCTGTCTTTGCCCCCTAACTCTAACCTTGCTCATTAATTTACAAAAAACCCTTTCTCTAACTATACTGCTACACAAAGCACACCTTCACACATATGCATGCACCATCAAACATTCACAGCACTACATCTATCCCCTATCATCACCCTTACTCTAACCATAATTACCAAATACTCACACACACACACACACACACACACACACACACACACACACACACACACACACACACACACACACACTACTAAATGTATCCCCTTACATAGCCCTTAACATAACCATAACCAGCAATCACAAAAGCATACCATAAAATCTATTCTCAAACTTTCCCTTGCTCTAGTCCTATACATTCCTTTTCCCATCCACTTACCAGAACAAAGCTTTCAATCTTCCTCCATCTGATGTAAAAAGCACTCAACAAATAGTACATTTGATCTACTTAACCAAATGGACACACTTTTGAACAAATTGTTGTTTGACATAATGTCTTGCATCCAAAGTCAAACAAAGCCTAACCATTCATTTTCAAACCATGGAGATAAAAGGACAAGTCATGTTTACTCAGCTTGGTGGCCTTCTTTGAGAGGGTCAGTAAAGCAATGGATGAGGATAAAATGGTATATACTGCTTACCTTGACCTGGCCAATGCATTCAACACAGTATACCACTCTGTCATTGTAGACAAGCTCACTAAGTTAGGTATAAAACCCTACATCACCCACTGGATAGACAACTGGCTCATTAATAAGTCCCAGGAAGTTAGGATACAGCAACTCACCTCCACAAAGAGACTAGTCACTAGTGGAGTCCCTCAGGGCTCTTTGCTAGGTCTGCTAATTTTTGGCATTTACTTCTGCAAAGTCAAGGCCAATGTCACTGGCCTCTGGATGACCAAGTTTGTAGATGATTTCAAGCTACGAGCTGTCATAGAATCCCTTAAAACACTAATATTCTCCAAGAAGGGCTAACACATATAAATGACTAGTGCCAAAGCTGTGCTTTAAAACTAAATGCTAAGAAATACAGAATAGTTCCCGTTGGGGAGCTGGCTACTCCAGGAAGCTACTTTATTGATAACACATACCTATCAGTAGACCAGTAGTCAGGAATTTGGTGGCATATGTGGACAGTAACTTGTAAGGAAATCATTCTATCTTGCTCAAATTACAAGCAAGGGAATGACATCTAATTCCAAGGAAGTCATTGTCCCGCTGTAGTTAGCCCTCATCAGACCTATCACTGAGTAGAATGCCTCCTTTAGTATGTACCTGATCAGGCACATGCAGCAACTGGAATGTCCACAGAGGTTCCTCCAAAAAGAATACAGGGTGCTAATGACATGTCATATACAGATCATCTCAAAGCTCTATCTCTAAACTATGTCTCCTACAAACTGTTGAGGTGTGATCTATGTCTGACATACAAGGCATCCCTGGATCTCATTCTGATAGTCATCTTGGATAGCCTCATAACAAATAGCATCAGAACTACACTATCCAGGGACTTCAGCCTTGCTTGTGACATAAACAGGACATGTTAGTGGGACAGGCACATCTCTCAGAGAATACCCCTTCTCTGAAACAGGTTTCCCATCCATGTGAAAGAAAGTTCTTTCCTGGTCCTATTCAAACATAACATTGACCAGTGGATAGGAAATTGAAAATTCACCCCTGGTCTAGCACCTATATCTTGAATGGACAGAGGTACCCTGTATTTGCTTGACCATCCATGTCCTAAACTACCTATACCCCTTAAAATAACATCTAGGACACCAAAACTTGTTGGATACATTGGGGTGAATGGCTAGGCTTATAAAGAACCATGTGATTGTTATTGTAGTATACACCAATGAACCAAAAACAAAAATAATGTTTTTGCAGTTTTACAGTAGAGGCATGTCCATGCTGCACTGTCATAGCCCCTTAGTTCTAATTATAAAGAACTCATGATCACAAAACAGCAACAATTAAAAAAAATAGCATACAGCCCCAGTTTCCTGCTACAGTGACACTTCAGAAAAAAACAACACATAAAAAAAAAAAAAAAAAAAAAAAAAAAAAAAACAGTGGGGAAATTAATAAAGCTTGCATGGAGCTAAACTCCATGAAAGAAAAGTGGCATGGCCCGAACACGGAGTTCGGAGCCTGTGAGATTCAGTAAACAAGGCTGGCGGCATGCATGTGTCTCCCAGGACTATTCCAACATGGACACGACAGAATAATTGCTGGTGAAAACCATGCAAATGAGGTGAATGAGTGATTCAGTAAGCAGACAAGCATCCGTGTAGGAGCCATGTCTGCAGCAGAAATGTATTCGGTTACTAACCATGTACATTTCTGCAAAAAGCAAAACGAGAGCATGACAGCTCAAAGTAAAGCATCTGTTATTTTCATTAGACATGCCAATGGCCAAAACTATGGCCATTGGCATGCCCAAGTGTTTTAAAATTTCAAAAATCAAAAGGTTTTTTTTGGCCGATTTCGGCCATTTAAGTGGAACGCAGCGGCGTGCAAACACGATTGCGCAGAATGTAAAAAGAAAACATGAAAAAATCAAATAAATGTCAAACATTAATTCTACCATTATAGTGGGTAGCATGCAGAACCAAAACAATAACAGGTAATAATGGTTACTAAGGACACAGGCTCTGGCGTAGTGGTGTAACTAGGGACTAAGGTAGTGTGGTATGTAAATGAGCTAACTTTATTGAATAACAAAATGTGAGACCGTGTCCATGGGTACCTATCCCTGTAGCAGCTATAATGTCATGGTGTAAGCAGAAAAAGCAGCTGACATGAAAAAGGTGTGTGTCATGCTTGATGTAAGCACATTTGAACACCATGGATCCCATTTGGAGGGAGCTAAGCACAACTAAGCAAGGGGGTGTGTCTGAGGCTGCTTAGCTGTGCTTAGCTGGTTTTAAAAAAGCTAAGCGTGCTGGTGTGTAGGGGCAGGCCATTTGTGCTCAGTACTGTTTAGTCTACCTACACAGGTTTGCACAGCATGCAACAGGGCTTAAATACAGCAGAAATAAAGCAAACAAAAAAAGGAAATAGCAGAATAAAGGAAATGAACTACAAATCACTAATACAGCCTCTCCCAGTCACAGTGGCCCATTCAAACCAAACAATAATACAGCTGGTAGGTGGAATATGCCATAGTCAGCCAATCACACAGGGTGACAGGCAGCATTTGCAGCACACCAGTATAAAGTATGCAAACACCTTTTAGGCTGTTTTTTCCCACAAACCCTGCACCATTGGTATACACAGTTGTGAATTTTAACTGACAAAATGTTAGGGGCTGCCTATCGCTTTGCTACATCAGTACATGCTAAAGACTGAGGGCGGTGAGGAGGATAATGCTGACAATCATCCCAGACTGAGGAGGAGGAGAACAGTGTTCAGAACCAAGGTAACCTACCAGGGGCTACATAATCTTGAGAAACTGGAGCACTACAGGGAGGACAGGGACATACTTCAGCAACTCACCAAGCTCTGTCAGCCTCACCTCAGACCCAGAGCCAACAGAGGGGAACACATCCCATTTGAAACCAAGGTATGTGTAGCCTTAAGAATACTAGCTACAGGTACAAAAGACATACTGGGGGCATCATGGGGGTTTCACAGGCATCAGCATCCAGGGTACTCCACCAGTTCCTGGATGCCATGCTACCACATGCCTGTGAGCACATTTATTTCCCCAGCCCCCTGAGGAGAGGACCTGCAATATGCATCTCTTCAACTGTGTAGCAAACTACCCAGAGGTACTGGGTGCCATAGACTGTACTCATATCCACATCAAGGCACCACTTGGTGAAGATGGTAAAGTGTATGTCAACCACAAGAGCTATCACTCCATCAACTGCCAGGTCATGTGCAATGCCCAGGGCATTATCAACAATGTGTGTGCTAGCAGCCCTGGCAGCTATCACAGCTCCAACATCTGCCATGTTTCACAGCTGTACCAGGCATTTGCCAGGGGGGACATCCCATATGGCCATCTTGTGGGGGATGCTGGCTATGCACTGGAACCGTGGATGATGGCCCTCATCAGAAATACACACTCACCCACTGAAGAAAGCCATAATGAGGCACGTGCACAAACTAGGAACATTATAGAGCGTGTGTTTGGGATGCTCAAGTCACAGTTCCACTACCTTGACATATCTGATGGAGGCTTGCAGTACTCTCCAGCCACATGTTCATAGTATCTGCCATGCTACACATGATCCTGTGGAAACAGCTGCAGCAGGAACACAACAGGGAAGGGGCACACAGCCCCTACCATTGCCAAGGCCTCTGCAGGCACAGGGGGACTTGGAGGAGGAACCCCCTGAGCCTGTCACTGTAGGCAGACATAGGTGTGCCCAGTATGCCCTAGCTTTGGCAAAGAGGCAACGCATAACACATACACTAACACCCTAGGGACCCAGGGACTGACATCTCTCTCTGACTCCCGCACACAGTAAAATGGGTGCCACACACATCACACTACCTGTACCTTACCATGTATAGGCCATGTGTTGCATGCATCTGGCAAAGTCAGCCCTCAACCACTGTCCTCACAACTGCCACAGACACAAGGTAAGTCACTCTTATTATCAATAGATGAATGTAGTAGTATGTTTTGGTAGCATATCTCACGTATTGCTACATGTAGCAAGGAAATGGGGTAGCCCACTGGGATAACAGCAGACAACTGACAGCTATGTGGGACAACAGGAAATGTCTGCCCAATACTGGCTTCTGCAGAGTATGCAGTAGTCCCCTAGTGTCAAAACTCAGTGCAGTGTATGTGGGGGACAAATAAATTGGGGGGTCATAGGTCACATCCATGGATGTCAAAGTTGAGGTCCCATACCCACCCCTCAGCCTCTCCCTGCAGGTTAGCCATAGAAATCCATTAAGAAATGTCTGGCAAAGGCCCACAAACAGGGACAGTGATGAAATAGTCCTACAGACTTACATAGTGATATCACAGCAGGTCTTGCAGTTGCATGAAGTGTCTGAAGGGTAGGAAGTCTGAAACTCAAATGTCTGCCATTACATCCTAACCGTCAGTCTGTAGTGATATGCCAGTATTCTCCAAGGCAGGCAAAACATTATGCTAAATGGAGTCGAAAAGTAAAGCCAACATCTGCACAGTCTGTGCAAAAGTGTACAATTGACAGGTATGCCCCCAACACACCCATGTCCCCATAGAAATGCAGTAACATGCATGTTTGTAGGGTGATAGCAACAGAGCACACATTCCCAGGGCTGTCCCAATCAACTTGATAACCTGTTGCATGTTCGCAATATGCAGGGATCAATGAGCTATGTATATGCGTGGTTAATACTGCCAGGAAGTGGGAAGCACTTACTCTTGGCTGTTGTTGCTTAGTGGCTTAGGTACAGTACTGTGGTTGACAGGGTCCATGTTCCAAGACTTTCTGTGCCAACTATTTTGCATGTCAGCTACACCTACAGTAGGACCTGTACACACTGTCCAGAAGCCAGTATCCATTAGTGCAGGAAAGATGGACAAGTCAGGGACAGGGGGCCACTCATATGGACAGTACACAGCTCAGAGTAACATACACAGTGCCTAGCATACCTCTAAACTGTACCGATATATGCAGAATGCCCAGAGTTTTGCATCATAATTTTGCTGTTTGTCATGAAATTGTGGTTGTCTGGCAAATCATAGGCAAATCATGAAAGTCTAAAGTCAGAAAATACTGAGCAGATTTAAGTTTCAGACTTCATACCATTTACAAAAATGCATGCTAATGCAAAACCTGTTATTGTAGCAGCTATCTACATTTGTAAGGGTAATATTTAACACCTGTCTGTGTTGGTCCTTGTCACCCAGTTCTTTATGGCTTTCTCTAGATGTCTGGCACTAAGGTATGGTGCCTAGTAGGACAGCAGGTACCTGATAAGTTAGTATACTGCCAGGTAATAATTGGCTGCCACCTTACTGTGTCAGCACCAACAACAAGTCACTGGCCACCATCCATACCCCTGGTATGACAGGCTGTCACACACGGACCACAGGATATGCCACATATATATGTTATGCTTATCCTAACATTGCAGTTGCCTGCCAAACAACTGGCAAAACAAGAAAGGTTCATGTCAAAACATCAATGGCAGACAGTAGAGAAGCAGATGTCATACCCATAAGAAAAAGCAAGCAAATACCAAACCGGTCTCCCAACTGTCTATGTTTGGCAGAGCATTATTAACACCCTGTCCCCATGTGTGGGCCTGTGTGTGACTGTCATATATGGGCCTGTCCAGATGTCAGTCTGTAACAGGTTGACAGTTAGGGCAAACATGTAGCCTCATACTAACATAGCAACAAAAGCTGTCTGAGGACCACAGCAGATGTAGTGGTGCAATGATGGACAACCTGCTAAATAGGTACACTCAGAGGTGAGAAGTCCATAACCTGTGTGTGATGTTGCAGCGTTTACCCTGCACACACCAGAAATACAAATACATAACAGCAGCCACTGTGGGCAAAGCCTGTGACTGGACTATAGAAGGACAAAGAGACACACATAAGGGGAAGGGGAACTACTGGCCAGACAAATGGAGAATGTGCACACTAGAACAAGTTGTGCAGTAACATAGGTGCCCTGCAGTGTATGGAGTCAGTAAACATCACCCACAACTACACAACACACACATGTAAGTGGAGGTAATCAGCAAAACAAAAAAGCAAACAATGGACACATCAGAGGCAAAAACACATGGAAACTCCACAAGCCTACACAACACAGAACAAGCATAGTCCACACACCAGTGTCTCACAACCACTAATGCCTTATCATAAACCCATCATAATACTCATAGCATCTCACCAGGCTGGATAAGGAGAAGGTCATGCTTACATGTCTGTCAGGTGCCAGAATCCCCTATATCACACATGCACTCAGGTCACTCCACAACAGGTACTGTTATCACTATGGCCTACTCCATCGTGGTTTGAATTAATCAAGATGTACTTCCCTGGACTTTTGGTAGACAGACATAATTCAGATTGCTGAATGTGTGTCCCATGCAGGTATGTCCCTAGCCTTAAGCAGCATTCTACCATCACCTGGAATGATGGTGCAATACAAACAGGAAATTATTGACAGTAACAATTGGCTTGGCTACTGGTGTCATCCCAGGGGGATCCACTGCATGGTAGCCTGGGAACATATGACCGACAGACCACGCTGCTTTGCTAGAGATGGCCTGCATCTGTCTCACTTGGCCTTCAGTTCTCTGGCAAAGGCCCTTGCCACCCCATAGTGTCTTTTTAGGGAAAGTCATGTGGTTAATGCTACCAACATATAACATGCAACAAAATACAAATAAAGGCCATGCTGCTAAATGCTAGGAGACTAAACAGGAAAATGTACTCATTGTAAGCATTTGTCTCCCTGGCTGATGGTGACATTTGTGCAGTCACAGAAACCTGGCCCACAGCTGTGGGGAACAACCCATCCTAACCTGATCACCCATCCTATCACACAAAGAGACCCAAAAATGTAAGCAGCAAAGCCAAAAGAGGTGGAATACAAAGATATATTAGGCAAACACACCCCTCCATGCTGGTCAAATAGTCTGACACACACAAGACACTCAAGTGCAGTTAACCAATGACAAAACACCATGTTAAGTATAGGTAGCTACATGCAAACATATCTGATGCAGGATGCCCACCCCACATATCTGGCCCTCCATACATCTGTCAAGATTCAACCTGTTAGCCTGATCCTGGCTGGCTTATATTACCCAACCACTGATTGGAAAACCAACCATGCCAGAACAGAAATGCAGAGAGATTCCCCCCATCATAGCAATGCTAAATCAGTATGACAGCTACTTGATACCCCCAAAAGATGTGATACATATGTTGGACTTGGCAGTAACCAACATGAGGAACCACTGCAGCACCTCTATGGTATCATCCTCCCTTGCATGAAATGGCAAAAAGCGGTCATGTTTGATATCACAATCTCCCCTGACCCCCCCCCCAGAAAATGTCTCCCAAGCTAGCACAACCACCAAAGGAATGGTATAAACAGCTGAACAGCCCCCTACCCCACTGGAGGAACAGGCACCAATGTCCAAATGTATACAAAAGTACCATGCCAGTATATATATATATATATATATATATATATATATATATATATATATATATATATATATATATATATATATATATATATATATATATATATATATATATATATATATATATATATATATATATATATATATATACAGGTGCATGGAATCAGGAATACTTGACAGGACAACATCATCATCCACAAGGGAAAGAAACCCAGTCCGCAAACATATGCAATAATGAGCTATGTAACAAAAGGATGACATTGCTGTCCAGGTGCACAATTGGAAGTAATCACCCCTAGCCTGAACAAACAAATAAGAGCACCACTAAAGTTCTCTAAAGACATCTCCAAGTCCAAATTGCCCACATCTAAGACAGACAATCATAAGGCCTTCCTCACATATGTCTGCATTCTCAAACGAAGCTTCCAGATCTGTGCAGAACTGGTGGTCAGGGACACCACCTACACAAATGCTGTAGATACAGCCAATCTACTGGCTGACAGATTCAGTGGAAATGTCCCCCCTTTGCCCCCCATCAGGAAAGCAGGACATCCCCAGTACCTGACCACCCAACTCTTATCAATAGGAAATGGGGCATCACTGGCCTCTCAAAGCCAAGAAGACAGCCTCCAATGGACCTGAACAGATCCCAGCCTGCAACCTAATTGAACCCAGCCATGAGCTGGTAGCATTATTAAGCACACTACACAATCAAAGCCTGAGTACTGCTTTTGTCACAGCCGAGTGGTGGACAGGCAGTGCCATCCCTGTACACCAAGATGGAGTGTTCACCAATCTGGAAAATTAAAGACCCATCAGCCTAACTAACCTGATCCGCCATGCCATGCAATGGATCATCATGGACCTCATTAACAGGGACATTGGCAAACTCACAATACTTGACCCCACACAGTCTGCCTTTCTCTAGGGGATGTATGTCAGTGAACTCTGGATGACATCTTAAAGACAGCCAACAAAGACATGGATGAGGGGAAGTTGGTGCATGTGCATCCCAGCCCCCTTGACTTGGCCAAAGCCTCACACACTATTCCCCACTTGGCCATAGTACATGAACTCTGTCAACTAGAGCAGCAATCCATATGTTACCAGATGGGTAGCAAACTGGTTCACTGATAGCACCCACATGATCATAATAGGGATAGCCAACCCAAGCAGTACACCTGTAATGAGTGGCATACCACAGCGATTGGTCTGGGAGCCTCTGGTATACGGGATATACTTCCTTGAGGTGCAGGCCAAAATCACTGGCCTATGACTGACCAACTTGTTAGATGACTGCAAGCTGGGAACAGTCATCAATACCCAAAGTGAATTAAATGTCCCACAACAGGGTCTCACCAAAACAAATGAATGCTGCCAGAAACATGTCCGGAAGCTGAATGCCTGCAGATGCATCATCATCCCCTTAGGGGATAACAACAATGTCCTACATACACAATCAGCACTGAGGCATTTGGCCACCCAGGGTGATAGCAACCTGAGGTCTGGTGCACCATGTTGCTTCCGCTGTACAGAAAGCATCATAGATGGGCCAACACAAAAGTAAGGGTAACTCATCCAGGGACAAAGAGGTCACATGATCCATGTTCCTCACTGGGAGATTCCAGGACCCAAAACACCTACCCAACACAGATAGGCTAACAGCACTGTCCCTCTACTCAGTTCCATACAGACTCCTCAGAGGTGACCTCTGTCTGGTATACAAAGCAATCCAGACCCTGCCGTGATGGGACTGTTGCACATCTGGAAGGCAAGGCCCACTCAAACAACCTGTAGGCATACCATCCACCTCATCTGTGATAGCAATAGGGCTTGTTGGTGTGACAGATATGTATCCCCCAGACTCCCCCATCTGTCAAATACACTTCCTGTCCACATCAAGCCAAGTGCCTCAATACCCCCTGTGAAGTGCTCCCTGTATATGTGCATTAGAAACAGAAAATACAGTCCTGTGCTTCCACCTGTGTCCCGCTGGACAGTGGCCCCAGGTGCTGAGATGTCTTAACATGGGCTACAATCTCATCTGTGAGGGTTATAAGGGTTGCAGGCCCAATAGCCTAGTGACCTTCATATCAACCTATCAACCTATAGACAAATGTCTGTCAGTGGTTCACCACATTACTCTGTACTGCTCTGCCACTGGCATAGCTGGAATTCACAGTGCTATGTGAATTATACCACACATATAATGGACATCTCTGTTCAGTAGCATGCACTCTGTATCCACACCTGGAGATAGCTTTTCAGTTAAGAAGAATACCACACAAGCAGGAGATTCCCAGCAAGTATATCACTGAGGTGCTGGCTTCATGAGCCAATCGGCTGTGGCCACACCTCTTAACCAGGTGGATTTGGCTAGAATGTCTATAGTTTGGCTTACAATTTTGGTCTGTGCATCATACATTTTGTATTTCCCAAGTAAATCACTGTGATGATCTGAGGATATCTGTCAGTAAGTAATGACATAATACATTGCAGTGCAGATGACAAATATGTCAGAAGATGTCTGCTAAACAAACCCTGTTACTCTAGCTGCTTTCTACATTAATAAGAGCAATATGTACAGTATATCCCTATGTTTGGGCCATTGTCTCCTCATTTTGGCAGGTTATCCCCAAATGTCTTGCACTAACAGGTTGACAGGTATGGCTGTATCACACAAAACACCGGACCGGAGTACAACTATCTCTGGATTGGAGTCCCACTCTTTCTACAGAAGGTCATACTGGGCATGCTCATGCACATAGAGTATTAGAGGCCATGTGTAAACCCACATCGGAGTACATCACTGTATTGTGCATAGATGTCTTTGCATAGAGACAACTATGTACATCTTAACTGTCCCTACCCACACCCGTCAGACAGGATGACCCCCAGCTAGCTGAAGTGGCCCATATGTGATATAGCTGCATCTGTTGCATGTGATATACAGACATATATATGGGCAACATAGAAGAATATTTTAAGCATACTTACACATAGACATGGAGAAGAGAGAGACAGACAGTGACAGAGAGAGAGACAGACACAAGGAGACACGCAGAGAGTGAGTTATAGGCAGGAATACCCTGAAAGGGATGTCCTGCTATGGACAATTGCATACCAGGTGTAACCAGTCACATTTGCCAGCATGAAGGTGAGCCCCATTGTGTAATAGTATTGAGGTAGGGGGTTGTAATATCACATCACCCGCCTTTGTGTGCATGTGGGTTTGTAAAGTAGAGTAATATGAGGCCTTTCCCCTCAATACACACCCAAAGGCCTGACTGTATGAAATCCACTGATGTCATTCACCTTAGAAGCACCGTTGGACATTCGTCAGCCCTATAAACACTATGGTGTATGTGACAACTGTGTAACACTATAGTACAAATACCTACATAGGTAGAGGGTCTAATTTCAGTCCTGCCAAATGTAAGAGTGTGTGTAGGTTAAACATTTTTAGGCCATTCACACACAGTACACTGCCCATTGCCCTTTACAAGGGCTGCTGATGTTACTCACCTTAGAAATACATTTGGACATTCCTTAGCTGTATAAGCTCTGTGGCATGTGCAATAACTGTGTAACACTGTAGTACAAATAACTAGATAGGTAGGTGCTCTAATCTCAGTTCTCGTTAATGTGTGTGTACATATAGGTGTGTGTACAAGTGTTTGTAAGTGTGTATGTTGGTAGGTTGAAGTATTTTGAGGACTTTCCCACCAAGTACACCCCCCATTGCCCTACTTTACAAGGGCTGCTGATATTATTCACCTTAGAGTTACCTTTGGACATTCCTCAGCCTTCTATGCTCCATGGTACATGCAATCAGTGCGTAGCACTGTAGTACAAATAATTAGATAGTTAGGGGTTCTAAGCTCAGTTCTGGCTAATGTGTGTGCTCATATAAGTGCATGAAGAAGTGTTTATAAGTGTATATGTTGGTAGGTTGAGGTATTTTGAGGCCTTTCCCACTAAGTACACCCCCATTGCCTACTTTACAAGGGCTGCTGATGCTATTCACCTTAGAGGTACCTTTGAACATTCCTCAACCCCACAGGCTCTGTGGCACATGCAATAACTGCATAACATTGCAGTATAAATAACTAGACAGCTAGGGGTTCTAATCTAAGTTCTGGCTAATGTGTATGCGCATATAAGTGCATGAAGAAGTGTGTGTATGTTGGTAAGTTAAAGTATTTTGGGACCTTTCCCACCAAGTACACCCCTTATTTCCCTACTTTACAAGGGCTGCCTATCTCATTCACCTTAGAGGTACATTTGGACATTCCTCAGACCTATAAGCTCTGTAGTGCGTGCAATAACTGAATAACACTGTAGTACAAATAACTCGATAGTTAGGGGTTCTAATCTCAGTTCTGGCTAATGTGTGTGTGCATGTAAGTGTGTGTGTAGAAGTGTTTGTTAGTGTAGATGTTGGTAGGTTGAAGTATTTTGAGGCCTTTCCCACAATGTACACCCCCCATTGCCCTACTTTACAAGGGCTGCTGATGTTATTCACCTTAGAAGTACCTTTGGACATCCCTCAGGTCTGTAAGCTCCGTGACATGTGCAATGACTGCATAACACTATAGTTCAAATAAGTAGATAGGTAGGGGTTCTAAATCCAATACTGGCAACGTTGCTACTGTGTGTGTTTGGGTGTGAACCATATCCTCTGGGGGGCGAGTTTTACCATTTTGAGGTGTGTTCCACCTAGTAAACGTTCCATTGCCCTACTTTACAAGGGACACTGATGTCATTCACCTTAGAGGTACCTTTGGACAACCATCAGCTCTATAAGCTCTGTGGCATGTGTGATAATTATGTAACAGTATAGTACACATAACTAGATAAGCAGGGGTTCTAATCTCAGTTCTGACAAATGCATGTGTGCATATAAGTGTGTGTAGAAGTTTATATATGTGTAGGTTAAACTATTTTGAGGCCTTTCCCACCCAGTACATTTCCCATTGCCATACTTTACAAGGGCTGCTGATTTTATTCACCTTAGAATTACCTTTGGACAACACACAGCCTTATAAGCATCATGGCGCATACTATAACTGCATAGCACTGTAGTACAAGTAACTAGATAGGTAGAGCTTCTAATCTCAGTCCTGCCAATTGTAAGTGTGTATGCATTTGTGTATATGAACCATATTCCTGGGGGTGTGGGTTGTACCATTTTGAGGTGTGTTCCACTCAGTATGCTTCCCATTGCCCTACTTTACAAGGCTCGCTGATGCCATTCACCTGTATACACTCATCATTCATATAAGCTCTGTGATGTGTGCAATAACTGTGTAATGCTGTAATAAAAATAATTAAATAGGTAGGGGTTCTGAGGGTGGCCTCGGTGGTCACAGCAAGAGGTTTTCTGGTTTGATCCTTGGCTGGGGTGGCTTCTGTGTGGAGTCTGCATGCCCTTCCTGTGGTAACGTGGGTTTCCTCTGGGTGCTCTGATTTCCTCCCACATCCCAAAGACATGCTGTAGGTGGATTGGATACTTTAAATTGGCCCTAAGCATGAGTGCATATGTGTGTCTGTGCCTTCTGTGGAAGGTTGGGTGCCGGCCTGGCAACACGACACTGTAAAACTCCATTAACAATCATGAGCAGGCAGGTGATCTGCTGTGGTGACCCCTAACTGAGAAAAGCCAAAAGAAGAAGAAGAAATAGGTAGGGGGTTCTAATCTCTGGGAGGGTGGCCTAATGGTTAAGGTGTTTGCCTTACAAACACAAGGTGCAGGGCAGGGTTCTCACAGGGATAATTGGCTAGGCTTAAAATGGCTCGCAAGGGCAGTTAGCTTAGTACTAATCTATGAACCTATGAACCTATGAAGTACTGGCAACTATAGTACTGTGTTTGAAGCATATCCCCTGTGGTTGTTGTGTGTATTGGTTATACCATTTTAAGGCCCACTGACTCCCTCCCCAAGGGATTACTGTAATGAGGCAGTTAATGGCATCTGCCTTACATGCACCATGATAAACTATACAGGCCATACCAGTCATCTGTACAGATGTAGATAGAATATCCAAATCTATGTAACCTATATGTGGTCTGTGTCCCCTAACAATGGTCATTTATGAGTAATCATTGCCAATTATGTCACAGTTATCATAGTGACAGACATAGCATCAAATGTCGTCCATGTCTGAAACATCGTGCTGATACAAAGTTTGTTACTCTATCACTTGTTCAGGTATGTAAGAGCAATGTATGAGACCAGTTGCTATCTTGTGTGTTTTATCCCATCCATGAAGGCATTCCCATGATTACTTGTTGTAGGAGGTAATAAGTTATGTCCCCAACATATAATCCCTGTGGTGCATGTCAGGTGTGCGTAGCACTATAGTACATACAAGTGGATTCATAGGGTTACTAATCTATTGGCAACTATGTATGTATTTCTGTACGCATATCCCTAGTAGCTGTCTTTACTGTGTGTATGTGATGGTTATACCAGTTTGTGTGCCTCTTGCACCCTGTTAACTCCACCATTGCCAACATAGTTGCAGCCCCTACAGTTGTCATCCACCGTACAAGCACAGTTACACAGTTTCTAACACAAAGGCACTGTGGTGCATGCAACAGTCATATCACTGTGTATTGTACATAAATAGGTGGGTCATCTAATATGGGATGTGTCACCTTTGTGTGCATGTGTGCTTCAATGCATGTCCCCATGCAGCAGTGCCTGTGTGTTTCAGGTGGCTCTACCATGTTAAGGGCCTCTGAAGCCCTCATTGGCAATCCTAACAGCCCCTGCAATTGTCACCCACTTGAATAGTACTGGCAGACACTGCAACAGTAGTTGTTTCTTTTATGTATCTAGCAATATTGTTTCTAAAACTGGGCCAGTAGAGTTTCAGCTATCAGCAGGGGCAGGTCATGAATGTGTGTGTGTGTGTGTGTGTGTGTGTGTGTGTGTGTGTGTGTGTGCATGTGTGTGTGTGTGTGTGTGTGTGTGTGTGTGTGTGTGTGTGTGTGTGTGTGTGTGTGTGTGTGTGTGTGTGTGTGTGCGTGTGTGTGTGCATGTGTATACCACCATACCTCTTAACCATTCACAGAAAGACATCTGGTTATAGCCATATGGGAAGCTGGGGCAAAAAGCAAACATTGAGCACACCCTTCACATATTGCTGTGTCACACATGGGAAATAGCAGAACAGATCATGCATGTGAATGCACCTTACAAAGGGTATGTGTTGTTACATGATAATATCTGTCATTAATCGGCACTGTCAGTCTATCATGATTTCCCAAAACATTGGCTGGTAAACTACAGGTTTATGACAGATGGAAAGTATCTGTCAGACAGCAGGACAACCTGCAGACATATGCAGTGGTCAGAGGTATGGCCTCCATCTGTACCCATACCTCCCAAGCTCTGACAGTACAAAATGTTTGCAAAGTCATAAATAATGGGGTGACAAAGGGCACATAATAGGGACACTTTTCAAATATTGCTCCTACAAACTTGTATAGGTGATAGCATTACGGGGTTTGCATTAGCATAGATAGTCTGCAAGGTATGACATCTGCACATATTTGTCTCCCATTATTTATTGATATCAACTCACAATGATTTGGCAATGAATTGCCAGAAAAACACAGGTTTATGAGAAGATGGAGAACAAATATGAGGCAAGAATCTGGACATTCTGTGAAATCTGTACAGTTGAGAGGTATGTCTGTACCACCCTGCAGGTTGCAGTCCCTGATCAGCAAGGTGTAACTTTGACAACAACTGAAACAGTGAAAAGAGGTCCCAAGACTGTAGGACAAGAAACATGCCATACAGCTCTGTACTGATTGCATAGATCAGCAATTGCACATCAGAGGCACAGTATGAGAAATACTGTAAGCTAAGGTTATGTCACAAAAAGAAGGTGTCATAGTAGCAAACCAGAGGAAGTCCTGTGCATTGCACTTGCCGTGGCCATGCTATCTGCTGCCAACTGTCACATTACTAGAAGTTGTGTCCCACACTCTAGATTTTATAGTGTCGCACATACATTGTGTATTGCCTATGTGTGTGCAATATGTAGATGTGTGAAGGCCATGTGACTACCTGGTGCCCACAAGATAATTGAATCTGTTGGGGTTAAAGTAATGGCTGGCTAGGCTTGTGTGTGACCTACTGCCAGTACTCAAGTAACTTCCTCTGTATGTATGAGCCTGTGGTACTACAGAACACCCAGGTGACATGTATGAAGGCTAGCTGGCTGTGCCAAGGGGTATGTATGCAAGGTCACACTGTCTGCCACCAATGTCCCTCACACACGCATGCATACACCTGGTAAACATGTACATATACAGCTGCACCTTGGATATTAAAAGGTCACTGTGTTTCTACTCTGCCATACTCATCATTGGTAATGTCAGCAGGGCTACAGCCTGCAGACACACCGACACCTGGAACACAAACAGAATACAATATGTAAGACTACAGTCAGTCAGCAGTACTAACAGCAATAATGCATCATGGCTATAAATGTTATGTACACTTTGATGTGTACCCATAACAATTGCCAGCAAGTAGGTAATAAGGTAGTTCTGACTGCCACAATCCATCTCTGTAACAGCAATTGTAAGGCCCTCAACAAAGGGTGAAAAATCCTACTGTGTGATGTGCCTATTAGCAAAATGGTAAGTGTGACCAAGACCAAGGCTATTGGAGTGAGCTATACAGTGTGACCATGTGCATATGCAATCACTCTAAGAGTTGACGTAGTGCTATACAGAACAGACACAATGACAAGGTGTAACAATATTTGAAAATAACTAATAAAGGAGCAAGAGAATACTCTATCAATGCAGTAAATACACAGTCCAGACTCACGGGGATTCATATATGACAACATTCCAGGATGGTCTGCAATATATACTAGAAACATGTAAAGTACTAGGTGCATAGGTTCATAGGATGATACTAAGCTATTGGCCCATATGACCTCATAAGCCTATCCCAGGTGTTTGCCCATGTCCCTTTAAAGGCAGGACTTGTTTCCCCTGTCCAGCTTGGACAAGGGTGGGATCCCAGAGGTGTCTTTTGTGGTTCAAATGCAGTCATCCAACTTCATCATGAAGAAGGCTAGAGAAGTACTCTGCTAGACATAGGGAGGGGGTGCATGTTACAGACAGTGTGTTGTTGAGACAGAAACCTATCCCGCCAACAAGTACTATTCATGTCACAGACCAGGTGAGGGCCTTGTGTGCAGGGTGTGTGAATGGGGTTTGTCTTACAGATATGCATAAACTCCATCAATGCTGGTTTGGGGATGGCCTTGTTAGGCAGACACACATCACCTATAATCAGTCTGTATGACAATGAGTTGAGTGGCAGGGCATTCAGCCTATCTGTATAGGATAGGTGTTGCAAACCCTGAATTGCCCTGATCAGGAACGTCTGTGGACTCTACAACTACTGCATGTGTTGGGCAAGGTACATACCAAATGAGCCATTGTAGTCGGTAATGGGTCTGATAAGGGAGGAGTACAGGGATGCTATGGCCCCCTGGATGACATACCCTTATTTGTGAAGGGGGCCATGTAGACAGCTTTCTGTACAATGCTGCCAATGTGGTGTGAATCTGTCAGGTTGCTATCAAGCTTGGTGCACAAATCGCCTCACACCTCATTGCATACTCAGTACATTGTTATTACTGTCATAAGTAGTGTGGATGACATCTACCACAACTGTGATAATGATGCATTCCCTGGCATTCAGTTTGAGGCAATTTGTCTGGCACAAGTCATTAATTTGGGACAGAGCCTCATGGTAGATGCTCACATCAGTAAGGGGATGTAAGACAGTGGCCAGCTTGCAGCCAGCTGTACACCTGGTCAACCACAGACCACTGGTTTTGTCTTGCACCTCAGAACAGCATATTCCAAACAGTAGAGGTCCCCAGGCAGATCTTTGGGGTACACGGCTCATTAAGAGTCTACTATTAGGGGTGGCTTCCACTACTTTGACTGAGTGGGTGCTATCATTGAGCCAGTTAGCTACCCATCTGGTAACACACAGGTTGATGCCTAACTATGTAGACTTATGTATTATGGCCAACTGGGGATTATTGTCAGAGGCTTTGGCTAAGTGAAGGTAGGCAGTGTGCACCATCTTCCCTCAGCTATGTGTTTGTTTACCGCTTCAAAGCAGTCAGTTGACTTTAAGAGGCCTGATCTCCCTTTGACAATACCAAACTGTGTTGGCTCAAGCATTCTGAGGTTGCCAACATCCCTGTTTATAAGGTTCTTGATAATGCCTTCCATGGTCTTGCAGAACAGACTGAGTAGGCTGATTTACATATGATTGGCTGGGTCAGTGGATGCCCCACCTTTGTGTAGAGGAATGACAGTGGCTGCCCTCTGTGCAGATGTGATAACACTAGTGCTCAGGCATTGGTTGACTGCAGTGTTTGATGGAGCTGAGAGCTCATGCCTGAGTTCCTACAGGATGCAGTCAGGGATGTTATCACATCCCATGGAGACTTCAGTTTGTTGCCCTTGATAAGGCATTATGGACCTGCTCCCTGATGATGTCCTCCTTTACTGATGGGAAGACAGGGGGTGAGGTTTTCACTTACAGCTTGCCTTTTGTAGGTAATGCTCAAGAGCAAGTGATGGCCTGTGCACCAATTCATCCAGAACAGCTGTGTTGTCTTTCCATTAGCCAAAGCCATGACAACACACTGCTATGATTAAGTCTTTCATGTGGGCCTTGCCTTGTTTCCTTGCCTGTGAGGAAGACATTATGAAGGTGTGGGAGTTACAGCATTATGGAGGTTAGGTGGACATACCTCTTAGTACAAGAAATGTGGAGACAGGCCAGCAAAATAGGGGAGAAAGTTCCAGAGTTAGGGACAGATTGTATGTATTGGTGTTTTACAGTTAGAAATTGCTAGATTAACAAGGTTTACTGTGAAAATATATCAAAGTAAATCATGTAAAGAACTTATGGACATTGTTAAAGTTTAATATAATAGAGGCTTATGCACTCATAGATGGGATTGTCATATTGTGTTGAAAATGGAAAAAGAAAAAAAAATGTACATATTCCTAGTATGAGAAATATAGAAGGAAATAAGAGTGTTGTAAAATATTGGGGGCAACCCAAGACGTGATTATATGTGGGAAGGATGATCATTTAATAAGTGCTATGATAAAAGGAAATGTTATATTTTTTGGGGAAAAGCTCATGAAGCAAAGAGGTGTGAATTGAAATGCTATAAATGTAAAAAACTTGGCATATAATGAATTCTAAAACAGAAAAAGATGAAGAAAAAGAAAACAAAGGAGAGAAAATGACCAAAGAAAAGAAATAGTGGAAATAGAAGATCAAATGGATGAATAAAAGGGAGAACAAGACAGAGATAAAAATGAAGATAGAGTTAAAGATAAAAATAAAAAAGATGTCATAGGGGAATATTCTGAAATAACAGATGAGGAAGACACAAATTGGAAAATAGTAAAACAGAAAAATAATTATGTTATTTAAATAATAGGAAATAGAAAAAGAAAGTTCAAATCGATAAGTATAAAAAGAGAAAAAGAAAGGAAATGGATGATAAGACAGATGGTGAATTTATTTAAACAGAGTCACAATATCTAAGAAATTGGGGCACAGAAGTACTGACAATTTTAGAGCACTTGTAGTTAACATAAATAGCATCAGAAATACACTTAGCAGGATATGAGTTTTACATTGGTGTAGTAAGTGTGATGTGGATGCAATAATATAAGAAGATGTAAAATTTCTAACAAAGGAAGAAAGATCGTAAACAGAAAAACTTTGGGAAGGAGACACAATATGGAAGTTAGAAAATGAAAGATGTTCCAAAATTGTGATTCCTTGTTGTTCCAAAATTGTGATTCTTTGTAAAAAGTCAGTTAAAATATTAAATATAACACTGGTAGTGATGAGGGGTCTATATTACATAGTCAAAGTTTTGTAAATCCGAACACCTAATGGTTGAACCATTATGTTTGAAGTTACAGAACTTCGAGTATGTAAAAAGAAATAACTACACAGTGCACAAAACAATAACTTGTAAGCAGGGGGGCAAGCCCACCTACACCCCATATGTGGGGGGCTGTGCCCACCACACCCCCCGCTATTTAAATATACCACATCTGAGCTCACAGCACATTGAAATGCATGGAAACCTCCGCTTACGAAGATTTCCATTCAAACACTCAAACTTTTACAAATTCAAACGTATGGTCTCGACCATATGTGGTTCAAACTTGTAAAAGTTCAACTACGTGATAGGAACCCATGGTAAGAAGGTTAACTGTTGTAGTCCTGAGATGGAACAAGCAGGTATTTAGAATTATAGCATTATGTGCCTATGTCACAAGTGAATAGGTTCATAGATTAGTACTAGGCTAACTGCCTTTGTGCACCATTTTAACCCTAACTAATTACCCCATGTGAGAATTAAACCCTGTACCTTCTGTCTGTAAGGTAAACACTTTAACTGTTATGTGAACCTCCCATCCCAAAAATAATTTATTTTATAAAATTTTGGATTATGTAGTAATAAAAAGGAATATTATATTGATGGAAAGTTTCAATTGTGATTTGAGAGGAAAAAGAAAAAAAGAGGGAATGATATGAAAAACATTAGAAGTTAGAAAATGTGGTAAGTTAAAGATCTGTAACAATACGTTTGTGGACATATAGTCAGGGTACATATAACACTTAAATAGATTACTTAATTGTATCACAAGACTTAAATATTGTTGAAGGAGAAAAAATTGTAATGTTTCTCAGATCATAAAGATAAAAGAGAATAAGGAGTCTAAAAGGTTGGGAAAAGGGATACAAAGAATAACTGAGACAGTATGGGATGAAAACAGAAAGAAAAATAAAACACAGTTATGGGAAGACCACATTACTCCAAGGGTACTGAGTGATTGCTTCTTTCAAGAAAAAAATATGTTTTTTTTAATGATACATGTAAGGAAAGCAGAAAAAGAAAAAAATATTGTAGACTATGCACAGTTGGAAGTACATTGTGAAAAAACAGAGAATCTATGAAACATATCAAGAGTAAATTAAGGAATTAAAATTTGAGACGATATTTTCCAAGGTAAAAGAGAAGCGGTATCAGCTTACTTAAGAAGGTTAGTTAAGGAGGATTGTAGCATAATGAGAAAGATGAAAGATGGGAGAGAAGAAACAAGAAAATCCCAGGAGCAGATAATGAACATTGTAATAAATTATGTAAAAGAAATGTTTAAAGATAGAAAGAAAGAACAAGAAAAATATGGAATGGTAAAAGATTATCAGAATAAAACAATAAAGACTTGGAGAAGGAGATTTCTTTTTATGAATTACATAAGGCACTTGGACAAGTTAATATACAGTCAGCTGCAGGACCGTATGGTCTACAATATCAACTGTATAAGAACTTAACAGTTTGGCAGAAAAAAAGTATTTTTAAAAGTTTTGAATAAATGGTTAAACGTAGGTTTTATGACTAAAGATTTATGTAGTGGAATACTTAAATTTATATGCAAAAAGGAAGAAAAAGGCAAGATTAAAAAGTGGAGACCAACAGTATTGAACGATAAAGACTATAACATTTTCATGAAGATAATTCAGAAGAGAATGGAAAGTAAAATGAAAAAAAAAAAATGAAGAAAGCATATATAGTTTAAAAGGAAAAGGATGTCAGGAATTATATTAATAGTAAGGGAGATTGTAGGTGATACTATAAACAGAAAAGAGGAAGCTAAAAGCCTTTGATACAAAGTGACATAAACTTTTGTTGGTTATTATGAAGAAATGTAGTAGCAATAGAAAAATTAGGAATGCACGTTGCTCAGCATATGGTAAGAATAAAGTTAGAATTTTAGTAAATGGGTGGTTAAGTAATGGAACGGATATAAATAATGGCATAAGACATGGGTGTCCAATGAGTAGCATTTTATTTGCTTTAGTTACTTCATGTCCTAGTCAGAGAAGTAAATATGAAAATGAAAGATGCAAATTATATGACAAATGAATGGATAAAAATTCAAGTTATGTTGACTTATGCATGTAATATTATAGTGATTATAGGAAACAAAGTTTGCATGAAAGAAGTTGTATGTTACTTATACAAATGTCTAAAAGCAAAAGGCATGGATCTAAATAAAAACAAAAGCAAAGGACTGGGTGATATAGTAACGACAGAAGGACTATCTGTAAGATTCAAGAAACACAGTGTAGAGTTTGTGTAGAGCCTGCATGGAGTGTTTCCATGTACATGAAGTTGTGCCTGTAGCGGTGCTACAGAATGCATATTAATGAAGTGTGGCATGCTTAAACAAGGCTTTGAGGCTCACAACAGTGTTTTTTTGGCTGTGAAACCTCTTTGTGAATGCAGAAAGCATTTCGGTGTAAGGTTGCTACTGTGCTAAATCTTGGTTGTACTCAATGACCAAATGACAGCACAGCAATTGCTTTTCCCTGTTCAAAATTTGGCATGGTCCCAAACACATTTAAATTAAGAAAAATCATACAAGGGACCCTACCATGGACATGTCATTCTGCATTTATTAATTTCATATATTTTATTGTTTTTCATTTCTCTCTCTTTTTTATATTTTTTTCCGTTTGCACATTCTGCATATTTATTTATTTATTTATTCATATGTTTGCACGATGCTTAACTTGTGTGACTGGACCACCCATGTATTAGACATGACCCAGACAGCCAGAAATAGAAACTGGATCTATTCAAGTAATAGGATCATAGTAGATTACTAGGCTATTGTTCTGGAGGTCATTTTAAGCCTAAACATTTCATCCCAGTGTAATACCATAGAAATGCCAGTCAGTACCCAACATTGCATTTAATGATGACTGCCCATGTCCAGGAGGGTTGTGGACTCTATCCCCGATAAGAATTTATGGTGCCCCGTTTACTCATCCAAGTTCTTCTTGAACAGTGTTATAGAGGTGGAAATATATATTAGTACTAGGCTAAATGCCCTTGTGAACTGTTTTAAGCTCAGTCAAATACCCCATGTGAGAATCAAATCCTGCATTTTTTGTTTGTAAGGTAAACATCTTACCCATTATGACAACCTCCCACTACCAGTGGGCATTCCACAAATCCGGTAAGCAAGGCTGCGCTGCGCTGACACCATCATGTTAACAATAAATACTAATATAGGAGATGTCGTGCAACTAAACCTGGGATAATAGGTGGTAAGTCCGAGATTGTACTACAGTGGAAAAAAGGGCAAAGTTGTATAGTTGGCCAAGTACTTCTTTGCCCTTGGTAAATTCAGCAAATCGCAGAAGCGATTTTCACTGAATATGGGTCAATGATTAAGTGTTCACCGAAATAAACTTTCGGTGAACTAATATAGATCCCAGTTCTTTACCTATTCATTTATATGGGTATTGTGCATATTATCAAAAGTATGACTGTGGGTAGAATGTGTACTACATTCATGCAAGTATATTTCTGCAATCCCATTTGAATAACAGAGCTACACAAGTGTCTGTATATCAAATATCCTTGGACTTTCATTGCTTTTTATTTTTTTTTTATTATTATTTTTTATTGCCCACTGTTGTACATTGTTTACCATCATGCAAACAGATGCACTCTAGCTTACCCTGTTTGCTTAATGGTAAGTGGTGCATGACTTTTTCAAATGTAACAAAAAAGCAGACTCTCAGTAAGCACAATATGTGCAATTGGTGGGAAATGCTCATTATACATTGAGCTTGATCTTTAGGAGACATGGCTGGTGTTGGAGAGGTTGTGCACTTCTGAGCACAACATTGGGGTGTTCAGGAGTTCAAAGCCTTTGTTGGACTCCTATTTAAGAAGCATGGCCCATGCCTTTTGCAGAGGGGCTATTCAGGTTCTCAGTATAAGTTTGAAGCCTGGACTAGTTTGGCTAGAGCTTTGACTAGTGCAACAGGAATCCCATGCACTGGTGAGCAATGTCATCATCATTATGATGATCTCCAGAGGAGAAGGAGGGATACCCTTGATCAGTGGATCAGGGAATGTAGAGCAAGGAAAACCCCACACATGTGCAAGTATAAAATGCACTGACCAGTTTGTTAAAGTTATAGCTAAATATAGTCAAGACTGGTATTCATAATGGCATTCTGCTCTGTCTTTCTTTTTCCACAGCTGCTGAAGAAAGGGTCTTGAATGTGGGGTTTCATGGACTGTGCCTGGCAAGGATGAGAGAAGCATGTGGTATGTATGCATATAAAAGCACTGTTGTAGTTTTAACTGTTAGAGACAGATTATTTGTTATTTCAGACACGTATATAATGGAGCATGCATATCTCAACTGTAAAAGAAAGTATGCATGCCTTACTCTGAAGCACAAAGCAACCATTTGACATTCTCAAATAAGAGTCAGCATGCATGTATAAAGTGTAAAAGAAAAGTATGCATGCATTAGTCTGTAGTCCAAAAGAAAAGTACAGTATTACAGTAGTCAGTGGTTGTGGGTTCAAAGACCACACTTCCCAAATATACAATAGTGTCTACAACAGTGTTATGTTTTCATCATTATATATAATACAGTACTGCATAGCAGGCTACTTTCAGACCTCAATACCTCTGGCATGAATGGCCTGCAGTCAAGTGTAATTATGCAGATGGGCAATATATGTACACATGAAAGATTGCTGGCTGCAATCTGATCTGTGCTACAGTGTTCATTTGTTAGCAAATGGGTAGTCTTCAAAGTAATAAAGAAATTACTTAGGAGTTGGTAGTGTTAAAAGTAAAATGTAACAGGACAGAGAGTGAAATAATTGTAGAAAGCTTTTGTATATTGACTATGAAGTTAGAAATGTTTTCCTGTTTTTTTCTCTCACCCCACCCCTTTTCTTCTTTTCTTATTGTTTAATTTTTCTTTTTGTGGTTGTTTTTATGTATACTTTTGTATTTCTTTGTTTTAATTTCTTATTTCTTATTTTGTTTGTATTTGTTGTTATATAAATTAGTTTTGGTTATTATGTTTACTTTTTGTTTTTCTTTGTTCATCTATTTATTTTTTATGTATCTATTTTTATTATTTTCATTTTTTTATTTTATAATTGTATGTTAACTTTTTTTATTACTACAACACAGCAAGGTAGGCAGGTCCCCTGTGATCCTCCTACTCTCATTCCAATGGCTGCAGTACCAAGGCCAGCATGTCTTGGCTGCACCTGGCAGCACTCCTTCTGCTCCCCCTGCACTACCTGGGCCCTTGGGTAGGTCTGCCCCAGAGAATAGGCCTGTGGTCCCCTCTGGCAGCAGTGGTGGAGGTGGTGCATTTATCACCTGCAATGAGTTGCCAATTATGACGTGTGGGACTGTGCACCACACAGTGGACACATGCCTATGCTTGATGGAGTGCCTGCTCTCTGTCCTGGTACAGAGTACCCATCAAAGATGCACACTTTGAGCACTGCAGCCACTGGCACAGTGAGGGGACAGTGGTGATAGTCCACTAGGTGAGGACTTGATTCCCACTGTCACCCATCCTGCCATCTATGAGACCTTGATTTCCCCACCCCCACCCCAACCATGGTGTCCCCCCATTGTGTTCTTCACCATCTCTGTATCTGGTCTTGTATGTCCTGTCTGTCAGCAATTGCTTCCTAACCTTGCCAACTCGCCTGCCCTAGAGATGCATAAATCTCATCCCCAACATTCCACTCTCACCCAAAAAAAAAAAAAAAAAAAAAAAGGGGGGAGGCACCTGTCCCCCCAAAAAAATTATCCCATACATAAGTGATCTAGGTGGTGATGGGGGATGTGCGTCCCTTCCCCTAGTTGATCCCACTGCAGCTGTTTCTGTAAGATCAAATTGCATAGCATACCACATACTGTGAAGACTTGTGCACAAATCTCTGGATTACACTGCAGGGTTCTACCACATGACTCTAAGCACTAGAACTGTGACTGCAACAGCCCAAACACAAGCTCTGTGATGTTTCTGGTTTGAGCGTGTGCCTCATTATGGATTTTTTTGAGGGTGTGTGTACTTCTGATGGGTGTTATCCATGGTTTCAGTGCATAGCCAGCATCCCCCAGTAAATGGCCCTATGGGGTGTCCTCCCTAGCAAACATCTGATACAGCTGTGATGTGTGCCAGATATGGGAGTCAAGATGGGAGTCATGATAACTGCCAGGGTTGCCAGCACACACATTCAAGGTTATTCCCTGGGCATTGCACACAATGAGGCAGTTGATGGAGTGGTATCCCCTGAGGTTCATATAGATTTACCCTGCTCACCAAGTGGTGCCTTGATGTGTACATGAGTGCAGTCTATGACACCCAGTACTTCAGAGTGGTGCGCTTCATAGTAGAACTGTTCCATATTGCTAGTCTTCTCTTTAGAACTACAGGGAAAACATATGTGCTCACTGGCATGTATGAGCATAGCATCCAGGAATTGGTGGAGGATCCTGGAAGCTGATGCCTGTGACACAGCCATCGTGTCCCTAGTTGGTCTTTGCAAAGTACCTGTAACTAATATTTTAAGGGTTACAACATACTTTAGTTTCCACTGGGATGGGTTCCCCTTGATAAGTTCTGGCTCTGAGCTGTGGGTGGCAGAGCTCACAGAGGTCTTGTAAAGTGTCCCTGTCCAGCCTGTAGTGCTCTACTATCTCCAGATCATGTAGCATCTGATAAGTTACTCTAGGCCTGAACACTCTTATCCTTCTCAGCCTAGGCCTATTGTCAGCAGCATCAGCAACATTTACTTCAGCCTGTAGCACATAAATCTGTAGCAAAGCTGAAGAAGCCCCTAACATTTTAAAATTTCCTTTTGTGTACTCCAGTGGTATTGAAAAATTTAGGAAAAACAAGAATGGAGGTTACATGGATACTTTACAGAATGTAGAATAGCTGCACTGTGTTGGATTGGTTCATGAAAATGGAATTCACCTGCTTATACTATAATTAGGCTCTATTACACACACGTGCTGCTTTTTCATCAATGCGCTAAGCACACCTCCATGCACCCTGTGCACCCCCGTGCAGCTGTGCATAAATAAAGTAAGCATGACAAAATTGTAATTACTTTCTTCTGTTCCTGTGATATTGAGCAAATATTGAGTATAAAAAGGAAAGGTTACCCACCCTGTACTTGAAACCAGGACCATCTGCACTCTAGCCCTACACATACATGTGGTGCCATAGGACTAATTGCATGACAAGCACAACAAAAGCTGCCATTCATTCCTCCATCTCCCGTGGATACACTACCCACACTATCACACAAGTGAGGATATAAAAAACTTTACAAAAATTATTTGAAATGGACAGAGAAGACACATTTTACAAGAGAATCCTATGGATGACCTGTGATTCTTGCATAGCTTACATACACTTCCCCCTCCATAGATCGACCTATGCAATTTTGAAAGTGTAACCTGACACACACTCCTGATGTTATCACTCACTGTTGACATCCATTGAAAACAAAAACACAGTGGAAGTGCCAATATGAAGTGAACATCCTTACAGGGTTAATCATTTTGGCATTCAGAAATTTCAATGAGTTTTTATCTAATTTGTATATTCACTGTGGTGACACCCTGGAATCTACATGATTAGTAACCATGTCAGTGAAGAAATTGCAAAGGAACACAATGTTGTAAACACAAGGAAGAGTATTACTTAGCCCATATATCTGCTGCATACCACATATGCTTACAGTACAATATAATACTCTGTTTCAGGATGCTTACACATTTTAGCAGCCTGCATTACATACAATTGCATTTTCTTTTGGAAGCATAGGTGCATTTATGCCATGGCCTTTAAAAATGTATTTTTTATTTTGTAACTCTGATATTGTAGCATCCACAGTGTGTAATTAGGTCATAATATGTGTGGGGTTACATGTTGAGGTCAGTTCTGTACATATTTTAAGAGATTTTACTTGCTATTGTTTCCATGTAGACTCCTTTCCATGGCTGTATTTGAAAAGTTTCTAAATACACGGCCAACATGAACACAAAGTCTACACAGCTTCTTTAGAGGTTGTTGAATCACTCCACTCTGTTGATTTGCTTCATTAGCATAACATTCAGCTACTTTTGCTATAATTTGCATGCCACATATCTTTGTGAGTGAGTGTGAGCCACTGAACACCTCTACATGGAGTTTACTGAATCTAAAACTTTTTACGGCCATGTGCACATTACACCGTGATGCACACATGGCAAAAATTATCATGTAGGCTTTCATGAATCCCCTGTCCTATATTTTTCAATGAATGAGATTTCCATACTAATTATTACATTTGGAGGCAAAAATGTAAATGAAAAACAAAAGGAGAATGGATGAACTAAAGGAGCTTTATGTTTTTTGGAAAACATATAAGCTATTGTTTAGGAAAAACTTTTATTTAATTAACTCAATTTTAATAAGGAAGATAGCTTATTTGGCAAGAATGTGTATATGTTACCAATAATTTATGGAAAAGAAATATTGAAAGTGATTTATTTAATTTATATGGGGCTCATGACTAAAACTGTTGAAAACAAGAGTTCTGTAT
Source organism: Protopterus annectens (assembly GCF_019279795.1). Lineage (NCBI taxonomy): Eukaryota > Metazoa > Chordata > Ceratodontiformes > Protopteridae > Protopterus > Protopterus annectens. The sequence goes on from NC_056744.1 coordinate 1,524,082,484, forward strand.
ATGGACAAGGAAGATGGAGGGTTAGGATTAATAAATCCAATTGCATATGCTGCCTCATTGAATTTGTAGAAGGATAGCTAAATTAACAAAATGAAAATTTATTGGTAAAATTATTGAAAAATAAATATGAAAGTTTTTGGGAAATGCTAAAGAATTTTAAATCAAGAAAATTATATGTAACTGAAGGTATAAAAAATTATCAAGAACAGATACTTTTATGGAAAATAAAAATTGTGCAAATTGATGAGGAAAAGTGAGGTATGAGAATATAATAATGCAATATTATTATGTTACTCCATGGACAGAGTTAATAAATGAAAAAAGATAAAGTTATACAAGTAAGAAATGCATGGCATACAAAACAAGTGTAATCCAAGATTTTTATGGGGGCTGGTGATTAACCAATTAACAGCAAAAATAAATATGCCATATAAAAAGATAAATGAATGAAAGTGATATATTATGGCAAAGAATAATCTACAGAAAATGTGATTTTAAGTGTAGTCAGAGAATATAATTGTAAGAAAAGTTTAGATTCAACTAAGATAGATAAAATAAATATGTATATGATTATGTATGATATTACAGCCATAAAGGCAAGGAATGTGTTAGTACAATTAATAAAATATTAATTTATGTTGTATGGATTATTTGGAATGAAAGGATAAATGAAATTATGTTTAATGGAAAATGGATGCTGGCAACAATATTACAAAAAATCATATAGTGGTTATGGAAAAAGGGGTGTCTAATAATGAATACAATAAACATTTTAAGACAATTGTGAATATTTATTAACAAGGAAGGAAAAATTTATAAATTATATACATGGCATAAATGTTCAATATGTAAATATGTAAACTGTAAATAAGATTGTACAGGTAGACCATCTATAATCCAAAACCCTTAGGACCAGCTGAGTTTCGAATTTCAAAATTTTTTGGATTTTAGTGCCCTGAGACAATGAATTACAAATACAGCTTAACTAGGAATCAGAATTAACAATTAATGTTTACTGCTAGTAGTAGATGACAAGACAGCAGTGAAAGTACATTGCATTACATAAATATTGTATGCTGTGCTATGAAGAATTGAAACAACACATTTAAAAAAAATTCAGATGCACATTGATTTAGAATGAGTGAAGATTGTTTGGAACTGCTCACTGATCCCCCTACACACACACACTCAAACACACACACACACACACACACACACACACACACACACACACACACACACACACACACACACACACACACACACACACACACTGTTACCAGATATGTTACTAATTCATGTAACACCATATGAATTGCAGAAGGAGTCATTAATGGGCGCATTGCGGGTGCTGCAAAGAGCACTTTTGGCTAACATCAAAGAGTGAAACAATACTAATTTCATGAACTTTAATCGTACTTTAACTTAGGAATGGGGTTCATTCCTGTCATGGTATTAGAAACCCAAAATACTTGGAGAAATTAAAAATGGCAGAAACACTGGATGTAATTAGAAGGTGTTGCAGAAGGTGCAGGGTTGGATAATGGATTGTGGCTGTCGTCAACAAGATGTAATCAGACGTCTGATGATGGGCCAGGAACAGGATTCTTATGTGGTTAAGTAGTACTGCAGCAGACAACCCTCTTATAGTCTTCTTAAAGTGGCATTAGTCTCATTAGCATAGGTTTCTGTTGATGCAGTATCTCTTTAACTGAGTAAATGGCCATAGTCTGTTGCTAACTGATAAATTCACATTGTTCAATGCCTGCAATTAATTGATCCCACATTTTCACCATATCACCAATGGGATTTTTGCACTAGTGTCCACAGTGTCCTCATGATCACTACTATCCTCATGCTTATCTGCATTTAACACCATTGCAGCAATTTCTCTATCACTCAAGGAATGCACAACAGGTGCATCATTGTCAATGTTTAACATTTCTTCTATGTCAGCTTCCTGTAAGTTGCAGCTGTTCTAGACATTTTCACAGTGACATTAAAGACAGAGCAATAAGGGTATCAGTGAGCAGCAGGCACACTTACTTATTTCTGGATCCTGGATTCTCTCCTGTGAATATAGCACATTGTACAATGAGCACCCTTTAGCACTTGTTGTTTCTGTAGTAGGTATGGGCTTTATGGGGTTGGGGTGCTAGCCTGAGGCCCAACCCTCCTCAGAGGGTACAGCACACACTCATACCTAGGGGAAATTTAGAGTGTCCAATCCACCTACTGCATGCCTTTGGAATGTGGAAGGAAACTGGAGCACCCAGAGGAAATCCACACAAATACAGGGAGGACATGCTGACTTCATACAGAAGGCACCCCAGCCAAGAATCGAACCTGAGAACCTTTTGCTGTGAAGCAACACCACTGTGCCTCCCACTTATTTATTTATTTATTTTTATCTTATTTTACATTTGTTTACTGAGAAGGTCATTCTGGGTCAAGGACCCATTTTCAGTGGAGGCCCCATAAATAACTGTAAGTTAACCATATTTAAAACAGTAACATTCCATGTAACTACAGTATTTTAACATAGGCAGAGAAAAAGTTACACCATATAGGTTTCTAGCCTATATAAGACAGTGGCATTATTTACACCATAAAGCAGTAGTAACTTATCTAATGCATGCAGTGATTTCACATAGGGAGTAAACATATTCCTTGTAGAGTATTACCAAATTTAAGCAGTAAAAAGATAAGTGCTTACACTCAACAGTGGGAAAGAGCAAGATATGCAAGAAAGTGAAAAGAGGGGGTGGCAGGACTTTTGTGCTAAACTTATGCAATACTATTATTACGAGCACCAAGCAGTGAGTCTGGCCAACAAGTGCACAAAAAACTTCGGATTCTGGAGCTTTTTGGATTTCAGAATTTTGGATTGGGGATGGTCAACCTGTATATAGTGTTGTGAAACTATTTTTTTTTTAAATAAATGACCCTCTACACTTTTTGATAAGTGTCATGGGATCTTTTACATCCACCCATGTTACCACTAACTCAGTAAAATAAGGCTGCAGTTTAATGTTTCACCCAAGAGACAGATTTGAAAGTCTAGAATGGGGCTCCCTGATGAAGGATCACTTAACATTAGGTACCGGCCCATGTTTAGTTGAACAGAAGAAGTCTGCTCTTCATTAAGACAAATGGCTATTCAGCCATATTAAGCAGAGTTAATTTAAATTCTACAATTTTAATTGAACACAGAACAAGCTAAGGATGCTCATGCTTCATTTTCTTCTTGTACTGACATTACTGACATTAAAATTGCTTCTCTGCCTTTTGGATAAATCCAAGTGTAGTAATCTAGTAATCATATCAGAGTAATAACATTTTATTAATGTTGATGGATGAATGAATGAATGAATGAATGAATGAATGAATGAATGAATAAACGAATGCATGAGGGGCTGTACCCAAAAATGCTAGATGAATCCTCTAGACTGAAGTATAACTTTAACAAGACAAGAATGCTTTAAATTAAATAATCCAACCCTAAACCTCCCATCTCACTTTAAAGGATCCAATTATTTTTCAATAAATCTTGTGTTCAACCTATCAGCTCTTATAAGCTCATGGTTAATTTAATATTTAACATCATGAATGATGAAATTCTATGGAAAAATAGTTCACAGTGTTATCCATAGCTGTTATTCATTGGCAAATAGATGCACTAGATACCTTGGATCCTGAAAAAAATATTTTACTACCTCTATCCAAGTCTTGTTTGTTATGGTAAATGAGGTACGTGGCTTAGAGTTAAGAGAGTGACCTACAGATAAACTACATTCTGCTGAACAGAGATGGGTGTATATATATATATATATATATATATATATATATATATATCCCCTTCAGATGGTCGAACTTTTAAAAGCTCAACTTTCATATGGCTGAGACCATATAATTGAACTTTTAAAAGTTTGATTGGTCTGAATGGGGATCTCCACAGAGTGTGGAATGGGAAGATGTCCCTTTACCACAATGTAGTGCAATCTCGGAGTTGGCATATTTAAATAGCAGAGGGTGTGGAGGATGCAGCCCCCATGTGGGGGGTGCAGGGGTGCTTGCCCCCCTGCTAGCATTGTTTTTTTTTTTTTTTGTTTATTTATTTTTTTTCACATTTTCAAACATTCAAATGTTCGATCATATGGTCTCAACCATATGAAAATCGAACATTTGGATGTCTGATTATGTGAAGTAGACCCATATATTTATATATAAATAAAACTATATATCTATCTATCTATATCTATCTATATCTATATCTATACATTTAGATGTATATATATATATATATATATATATATATATATATATATATATATATATATATATATATATATATATATATATATACATATATATATATATATATATATATATATATATGGGTTTACTTCAAATTAGTGAAAACCCACTTACCTAAATCCGAAATCACTGAGACATGACTGGATTGATGACGCTTTGCCCAGGATAAGTATGCTTTCATCCAACATGAGGAACTTTGCCCTTTTCCCCACTTTAGTGCAATCTCGGAGTTGGTACTTTGTGTCTTGACGATAGTGTGTTTTTTTTTTTTTAATTTTGGATGACTGGATACTTACCCTGAGTAAAGTTTCAGCAATCCAGTCATTCATTAAAATCTGTTTTTGGCAATGTTGTCTCGGCGAATTCTGAATCGGGTAAGTCGATATTCATTAATTTGAACTAGATCCATATATATATATATATATATATATATATCCGTGGTGGTACAGTGGTAGTGTTGTTACCTTACAGCGGCTTGGCTTGGAAATGCCTTCTGTGTGGAGTCTGCATGTCCTCCATGTGGTTGGGTAGCGTTCGAAAGACATGCATGTGTAAATGGGCATGCCTTCGTTGAAGGTTGGGTGTCGAGCTGGCACTTCTGCATTTCGTAAAAATCTACTGCCAATCATTAGCAGACCGGAGTTCCACTGTGACGACCCCTTACCGGGAAAAAGCCGAAAGACAAACAAACATATATATATGTATCTGTATATGTATATATATATATATATATATATATATATATATATATATATATATTTATTTGTGTGTGTGGGTGTGTGTGTATGTGTGGGGGTTTATGTCAGATTATCAAGTCTTCAGAAACTTGAACTTCATATGTTCAAGACCATCTTCCAGATTCAAGAAACTCCATGCACGAATAAGTCCATTCTTGCACTGAGTGGTTCGTGTCCATTTAGAACAACAGCGCACCATGCATATTCATGAAGACATGCTGCTGTTTAATCTACAAGGACACAAACCATGAATGAGTGCATGGGGTGTGTTCAAGTAGTACACAGGCACTAAACACATCCCTGCAATCAGAAAGTGCCATACAGCACTTTCTAAGCCAAACTGGCATAATATTAGAGCTTTGCTGTAATATTATGCCAGTATTTCAGTGTTCGTGGACACTGAAATGAAAAAATGATCATTTCAGTGTTCTTGGACACTGAAATAAAACTTGGCAACAAGAAAACAATGCAGGGTGTGTGTGCCAGGTGTGCCATATGACACTTTTGTAACCTGCTAAAGCAGAAAATGAATACAGATGCAAACATAACGGGGGGCTAAATGCCCCAAAAGTGAAAAAGCACACATATAACCCCACAAACATAGACAGTTGATAGAGAACAGGTCATGCATTAATATGAATTATGTAAGGGTAGAAGTCTGAAAGCAAATGTATGCCAATACCCCCCTACAGCAGTGCATGTTAACAAAGGCACAAATGATGGGGAGAAATAAATACTACATAAGGGACATGCCTGAAAAATTGCCTGTACATGGTAAGTTACAGGTAGTGTGATGTGTGTGTCATCTCTTTTTACTGTGTGTTCGAGTAGAGAGAGGTGTCAGTCCCTGGGTGCCTACAGTGTCAGTGATTGTGCAATGCGTTGCCTCTTTGCCAAGGCCAGGCCATACTGGGCATGCCTCCATCTGCCTACAGGGTCTGGCTCAGGGGGTTCCTCATCCAAGTCCCATTGTGCCTGTGGAGACCTTGGCAATGGGGGAGGCTGTGTGGCCCTTCCCTATCCTATTCCTGCTACAGCTGTTTCCGCAGGATCATATTGTGTAGCATGGCACATACTATGAACATGTGTGCACATGTGAGTAGAGAGTACTGCAAGGCTCTACCAGATATATCCAAGCAGCAGAACCATGACTTGAGCATCCCAAACACATGCTCTATAATTATCCTGGTTTTGTGCATGTGCCTCATTATGGCATTCTTGAATGGATGTGTGTGCATTTCTGATGGGTGTCCTCATCTACAGCTTCAGTGCATAGCCAGCATCCCCCACAGATGGCCATACTGGATGTCCCCCCTGGCAAATCCCTGATACAGCTGTGAGGAATACCAGCTGTGAGAGTCGTGATAGCTTCCAGGATTGCCAGCGCACGCAGTCATGATAATGCCCTGGGCATTGCACACGACCTGGTAGTTGGAAGGGAAGCCGTTGTGGTTTATGTAGACCCTACCCTGCTACCGGGTGGTGCTTTGATGTGGATGTGTGTGCAGTCTATGGTACCCAGTACCTCCGGGTATTCAGCTACATGGTGGAAGAGATGCATATTGCTGGTCAATTCTTCACGGGTGTGGGGGGAAGTATATGTGGTCATCAGCATTTGGTAGCATGGCATACAGGAACTGGTGGAGTACTCTGGATGCAGATGCTGTGACACCCCCATGATGTCCCCAGTAGGTCTTTGGAAAGTACCTGTAGCTAGTATTCTTAAGGCTACACATACCTTAGTATCCACTGGGATGGGGTCCCCTCTGTTCATTCTGGGTGTGAGGTGAGACTGGCGCAGCTCCACAATTTGCTGAAGTATGTCCCTGTCCACCCTGGAGCACTCTACTATCTCCAGATCATGTCGCCCCTGGTAGGTTACCCTGGGTCTCAACACTCTTCTTCTCCTCCAGAGTCTGGGGTGGTTGTAAGCATTATCCTCCTCACCACCATCAGCCTCCAGCACATACTGATGTATCAAAGTGATGGCAGCCCCTAGCATTTTGTCAGTTAAAATTCCTAGGTTTACTCCAAAGGTGCAGAGTTTGTGGGAAATACCAGACTGAAGGGTGTTTGCATACTTTCTAGTGGTGTGTTTCAACTGCTCCATGTGTGATTGGCTGTCTATGATACATTCCAGCTGCCAGCTATATTGCTCTTGGCTTTGGATTGGCCACTGTGAGTGTTAGAGGCATTAGTGGTAATTTGTGCATGATTGCCTTTATTCTGCTGTTGCCCTTTTTAACATTTGCTTTAGTTACATCTCCTCCTATTTTCAGCCATGCAGCCACCTGCCAGCTGTATTATTGAGTTCTTTCAATGGTCCATAGTGAGTTGCAGAATCCCATATTACTGATTTCTACTGCATTTCCTTTCTTCTGCTATTTCCTTTTTCCCCCTATATCCTTCCTGTTTAAGCCCTGAGGCGTGCCGCCCAAACCCGTTTAGCTAGTTTTAACATGAAGAAAAGACCCTGCCCTGGACGTGAACACGCTTACTGTTTCTTTACTTAGCTAAGCACAGCCAAGCTGTCTGGGACACACACATCCTCACTTAGCTGTGCTTAGATAGGGGCAAACCCGGGCAATGGAGCTCCAATGTGCTTACAGCAAGCATGACACACCCCCTTTTCATGTTAGTTGCTCCTCCTGCCTACACAATGGTGTTACAGCACCTACATGGTTAAGTGCAGTGTGAAACTTAGAAGAATTTTGTGATTCAGTATAAATCCCCTCATTAACATATCCCACTGCCTTAATCCATAGTTACTGCACCACACAAGAGCCTTCCCCCTTAGCAACCACTGTTCCTCTGACATTGTTTTGATTCTGCTCACCATAGATTATAATGACAAAATGCAGGTTTCCCTTACAACTGACTTTTCACATTAATTTTTTTATTTTCCCATGATCTCGTTTGCATCTGCCCTATGCTTAAAAGGCTGAGATTGGCCCCCCAAAAAAACTTTTATTTTTATAAAAATTACACACTTTTCCATGCCAATGGCCATATATTTGCCCATTGGCATGCCTACAGATTAGGGTACATGCTTTTATTGGAGCTGTCATGGCTCCATTTTAATTTTTGAAGAAATGTATTCACCTAGTAGCTAAATACATTTCTGCACCTTACACTGTTCTTGCACAGTTACCTGCCTGCTTCCTGGACTACTAATTAATCTCATTTGCATGGTTTTCACCAGTGAATGAGGTAATTAGCATCCTGCACAGGTTTCCATGCAGGAACAGTGCAGGAACACTCGTGCACATCAAAACTGCATGTTTCTGGATCGCTCAGCAGTCATATTCCATGCAGGAGCAGCTACACTGCTCCTGCATGGAGATTTTCTTTTCATGAATCAGACAAAAACAACAACCAAAACCTACATTTTTGCAGGGGACAAGCCCCCCCAGTGCCCCCCCTGAAAATTATATATACAAACTCTGCGATCATATCATACTACAGTGGGGAAAGGGTAACTTCCTGATCCCCACTGTACCACGATATCCATACAAAATGCTTTGACTTTTCAGAAAATCGAAATTTTGTCTTGGCCATATGAAGTTTGAGTTTCCAAAAATTCCCATAGATCTATATCTGTATATCTGTCTATATACATATCTATATAATATGTCTATCTATTTATCTCTCTCTCTCTCTCTCACTATATATATATATATATATATATATATATATATATATATATATATATATATATATATGGTACATTCAATCGACGACAGTCGGAAGATCGACATTCACTCATCGACACATTAAAACATCAACAGCGCAAACACGGACATTTCACAGGTAAGACTTTTAAATTCGCTAATCAAGCCTACCATGGTTTAGGAAGTGTGGCAGTGTTATGCATGTGTGGTAGGCATGATTAGCGAATTTAAAAGTCTTACCTGTGAAATGTCCGTGTTTGCGCTGTCGATGTTTTAATGTGTTGGTGGAGTGAATGTCGGTCTTCCGACTTGTCGGTCGATTGAAATGTACCCATATATATATATATATATATATATATATATATATATATATATATATATATATATATATATAGGGGTCTACTTCAGTAGATCGAAATCCCACTTACCCGACTTTCAAAAGACTGAGACGAAAAACCTGAAACTCCAGAAGATCGACCACTCAGAACACTAACAGATCACTTCTGGTAAGTAACCGCTTGCCCAGTGCTGCAAACACACTAAAACCAAAAACAAAGAAAAGACACCCATGAGGCTGCACCCCCCACCCCCAACTAAATATACCAACTCCAAGATGGCACTACCAAAGGTCAACATGCTAGCCAAGTGGTTACTTACCCGCAGTGATCTGTCAGTGTTCCCAGTAGTCAGTCTTCTGGAGTTTCGTGTTTTTTGTCTTGGTCTTTTGAAAGTCAGGTAAGTGGGATTTCGGTCTACTGAAGTAGACCCATATATATATATATATATATATATATATATATATATATATATATATATATAAACACACACATTGCAGACTTCTTGACTATATATATAAAACATGCACATTGCAGACTTCTTGATTTATATAACAAACAATAATAATAATAAATTGACCATAGCTTTCTGACTCATATCTGAAAGGGATACTTGCACCTAGTCAAAAAAGGCAGAAAAACAATTACAATCCATCATTCAATTCATATGGAAGAGGATTCAAGAGTGGAGTTAAAAAATAAAACTAGATGACTCGGTATATATAATGTTAGCAAAAATCAAATACATTTTAACAGCCTTCCCTATGTGCTCTTGAATTGGCTACCTTGGAATTAAGTCTACATTTCGCACCCTACCCATACATTTGTATGCAGTGACAATCTGTAATCATAAAACACTACCACCTGATGTTTCTGGATAAACTGCTTGTTGAATACAGCTTCATACCGCAAAAATCCCTTATAGAGGTAGAAACATAAAGAATGAAAACAGCATAGGACATCCATTTAATGTTCCAGTTTAATCTCATGTCCTTCCAAAAGATGAAGGATATATAGGACATTCCAGAAAGGATCACAGGAAGTGTTTGCTAATTCCCCTTGTGCTGTAGGAATACTTCCAACCCATTCTGTGTGTGTGAGATCTGCAAAAACACAATATTTCACCCTTTTCAGTCATGACCAAGGGTCAAAGAGCAGATAACATACAGAAAATAGAATTTATCATACAAAAATAAAACAATAAGATGTACAGATATTATAAATTAAACAAAACAGTTGCAGTCAAGAAGCAAATACCACAATGAAAACAAGACAGTGCCACAGAAGAAAGTTATCTTAAGAGATATTTGCATGCAGTGTAGATAAACATTATGTACAATATGCACAGTGCTGGTATGCAATGCATGAGCAGAACCACAAACTATTTGAATTATTAAATATTATCCCTAAAGCAAATATGCGTTTATTTTCATTTGAGGTGCTTATGAGTTGTTTTTATGAATTTTTTTATAGCAGAGTGTTCTGATTTAATTGGGGAGGTGGGTCCAAGTAGCTGGCCCTAAGCATGAGAAGGCTTTTTCTCCTAGAGTAGTTTGGAAATGAAGGTGGTTGAGAAGGATCTCATTGACCCAGCTATAATGGGGGAGAATGTCCCTGAGTAGTAGTTTAGTTCTAAGAGATAGGCAGTATCCTAGGTTTAGTGTTTTGAATATGGGACAGCTCAAAAGGAAGTTGGCCTTATCAACTACGGAGACCCAGTTAACACCCTTTCTGAGATCGCAATTTGCAGCTTATGAGTGTTGGATGAAGAACCAAATGCTAGTATAGGCAGTACACAGGTTTGGGCGGTAGGACATTGTTAGCATTGGCTATTCTAGTGTTTGGGGTTAGAACGTGTGAGATCTTATGAGTTTTATTTGAGATAGAACTTTTTTGGTGATTTTTTTTTTTTTAATGTTGTGAGGGCTAAAGTGCAATACCTAAATATTTATATTTGACAACAAAGGGGATAATGTTGTTTTCCATGTCTTTCAGTGGAATGTAAGGTTTGCTTTTTAATGTGGAGTGAAATATAACATTACAATTGTTTTCTTTAGATTGACAATAAGTTTGTTGGCATAAAGGCTTAAAAACAGTTTTCTG